>NC_067436.1:136253-293150 GCF_009764475.1 Pristis pectinata
CCTATCACTACCCCATGTCTCCTTCCCACCCTTCCCTTCTGAGCAGCAGTACCAGTCCCAGTGCCAGAGACCTGGTAACTGCAGCTAGGCCCCTGCAGATCATCCCCCTCAACAGCTTCCAAGGCAGAAAACTTGTTCCTGAGGGGAACAGCCTCCGGGGCTCTCTGTCCTGTCTGCCTGCCTGACTTCTTCTTCCTCTTCCCTCCCCTGACCGTCACCATTCTATCTGCCTCCTGAACCTCAGATGTACCTACCCTAAGGGGAGTGACTGTCACCTGATGCACCGTATCTACAAAACTCTCTCCCTCCCTTATGCTGCGCAGTGTTTGTAGCTGCGACTCCAGCTCATCAACTCTGAGCCGAAGTTCGTCCAGCCTCAAGCACTGACTGCAGATGTGGCCATCTTGGACCGCAGCAAAGTCCACGAGTTCCCACATCAAACAGCTGCAGCACACCACCATGTCCTCCATCTGACAACCTTTTTTTTCCCCAGTTAGTCCCACCTACAAATCTGTAATGACCAAAAGCTAAACCTTGCCTTTACCTACTTACCAGCTACTTACCCTCCTTGCCCCTTCACGCCGAATCCCCTTGAGCCAAAGCCCAGAACACTCTGCTGCTACTCACTCCGCTGCCCGCTCCGACGCTGCCCGCTCTATAGGCTGTTTGCTTTTTAAGCTGCCCGCGCCGCGCCTGCGCAGTCCAGCCCCCACTCGACTACTTAAAAAACTTACTAAAAAATCTAAACCTTACACTAAAAACCCTAACAAAAACTAGCCCTTACTCCCAAAAACCCTAATAAAAGTGATAAACAGAGAAAACACTTAGCTGCTCCGAAGTCCTCCGAACCGAAGCTGTTGTTTTTAAGTGCCGAAACGAAGAATGTGAAGGAAATTTTCTCTGTGGCTCATAAAAGCTGCAAATGTTTGGTTCTGAATTGAGGTTCTTTTATTCTTCAGGCATAAGTGTGGGGGAATTTGATCGGGCAATATAAAGTACACATCTGCCATTCTCTCTCTCTCTCTCTCTCTCTCTCTCTCTCTCTCTCTCTCTCTATCTACCTCTATCTCTGGGGCGAGAGCTGGACAGAGAGGGTAGGAGAGAGAGGAGAGAGAAAGACAGAGATATACAGAATGAGACAAAGATACAGAGAGAGATGGTGAGTGAGAGAGAGACAGGCAGAGAGACAGAGGCAGATAGACAGAGACAAACAGAGAAAGAGTGTGTTCTGAGCTATTTTGATGATGTGGAGGGACTCAGAGTTTCTAAATTATGCAGTTTCTAAATTATCCAGTTTTTTTTGTGATAATGCAGTCAATTCCCGCTGCTTGCTGATTTTTGTTCCTTGTGGAGGACACAGATACCCCGGGGGGACGGTGATGTCGTCTGGGTTGCACCGCGCTGAAATAGTTGCTCCAAAACCACGTGACAGCGCAAGTACTTCAGAGGATAACAAGTCTGAAAAACCTAATTTTTAACAGTTCAAATGCAGTATGTTATTTGCCAGCATTTCCCCGAAGGGTAAGTTAAGGATGTGGCTGTTTCTTTTACCTTAAGGGCACACGCTATTAATCGAGTGACGAATAAAGCCAAAGAGTGGGTCACGGTCAGAGATCCAGAGGGAAAACACCCGGGAACACGTTCTGTTCCGCAATCTGGGGAACAGAGGCCACATTAACATTAGAACGAGAAAAGAGACATGTACAAACATTTTGGATGCTGAAGAAAGAGGACAATGTTGCCGAGAGACTCAGCAGGTCACGCAGCATATGCCGGAAGAGAACATTTTTTTAACGATTCACACATGCGTCTTCCAATAGAAATGGAACAACTGGGATAATCTTTGGTAATGAGAACAAATTAAAGGTCCGTCATTCCAAATCCTGTGGATCTGGTGAGATGAGAGAGGAGGGTGTCGATATTGTCAGGCACGTCGATATGAAGGAGGAGGAGGTGCAGGGTGCATTGAAAAATGTTAATTTGAAAAAGGTCCAGGGCCTGATGGAATAGGTGACAGCGTATTGAGGGAATCAAGGAAGGAGACTCACGGAGCCCAGACAGAGATCCATATGTCCCCTTGAGCCAAGGGCGAAGTCTCACACGACTGAAGAATAGTCAATGTTGAATCTTTGTTCAACAAACGAAAAAAAATAATTCGGGAATTCCAGTGAGCCTTACATGAGTGGTAGGGAAATATTCAGAGAATTTTCTTTGGGACCGGATGAACTGGCATTTTGGAAAGCGTGGACATATTTGGGACAGTCAGCATGACTATTTGCGGGAGCAGTCGTGTCTCACAAAGTTGGCTTTGGTTTTGAGAAAGCAACGAAGATAATTGATGGAGCCAGGACAGTGGATTTTGCACACATGGAATTTAAATAAGCATTTGATAAGATCCCTCATCGAATGCTTGTCCAAAACATTACGTCACATATTATCCATGGTAAGTTAAGTTAGATATCAAATTCACATGGTCAGGAAAGATAGAGGCTGGCAACAGAGAGGTGTTTTCTTCATGAGGGACCATAACCGGTTTTATTCCCTGAGTATCAGCGCTGACAGCTCCCATATCATTCAGATGAAAATGTAGATGGTCTGATCTGTTTTAGACACCAAAGTTGAACAAGTTGTGGATAATGATAACGATTGCCAAATAATACAGCAGGATGCAGATGAGTTGGAAATTTGGTTTAATCAGTTGAAGTGTAAGGTTGTGCATTTTGGAAGTTCAAACGAAAGGGAATGTATACAGTGGACGCGGGATCCTTAGGAGCACTGATGTAAGAAGGGATCTGGTGGTACTTGTCCAAGATTTGTCGTGGATTACCGAGATTCGATAACAATCAGGAAACGCAGAAGATTCTTCAAGAAGTTAAACGTTTATTTGCAAACAAAGGCTGTGACGCTCAGAGAACTAACCACTGATCTCCCCGAACTAAGGCTGACAGCTCTTTTTCTGGCCCCTTCTGAGTCTAGTTGGCATAATAAATCATGTCAGTTTCAGCAGTACAGAGATCGGCACCAGGCACTACTATAATTACAAAATACCTTTGCCTTCCTAATCTAATCACAACATGCTGTAGTCATTTCTGCAGTACAGACATCGGTACCAGGCACAGGGTCACGCTTAGGTCACCATGCTCAGTCACCGCGAGTTACCTTACTCTTCCCGCACGCGGGCTTTCTATTCCCTTCGATGAATAAGGAGGAGCCAGCGCCGTCTTAGACACAGAACAGATTATAAGTAAACATGTCCGTGCAGCCTCTATTTTCTATACATTTTATATCTACATTTCTATTTTTATATATTCTATAAACTCAGCTAAAGTGGCATCACAAGTGAGCAGGACGATAAGGATGGTGAACGGCACGCCTGCACTTTTCTGTCGGGGCATTAAGTACAAGAGTGGGAAAGTCATGGTTCAGTTCTGGAAAGGGCGAGGGGGCATTTCAGGGGCTGCAAAAGGGGTTGCCCGGGATGTTGCCTACTTGGACAATAATCGCATTCAGGAAAGTTGTAGGAACTCAGATGTTTTTTCCCTCTGGACAAGACGCGATCTGAAAGAAGTATATAAAATTATGAGCGGCCTGGATAAGAGAAGCAATCAGAGTGTTTATAGAACATAGAACATGGGGAGTAAATCGAGGATTATGAAACTGCACATCTGCCTGCACATGGTCTGTGCACCCTCATTCGCTGCCTGTTCATTCTTCCATCTAAATGCTTCTCGAACTTTCCTGAAGTATCTGCTTCCACCACTTCCACGGCAGCGTGTTCCAGGTACCGACCACTGTCCGTGTAAAAAAAACCTGACCACAAACATATCCATTCCACTGACCCCGTCTCACCTTAAACTTATGATATGACAGTGCTATCTTTTGTACTTTATATTCTAATGCACATTATAAAACGCTACTATTCAACCGGTTTCAATGACACGATGCTTATCGCGGACTAAACCAGCTACATGCTGCTGCTGCTGAGCTGCTGCACAAACACTTGTATTTATGCAGTGACGCAGACGAAAGTCAGACAGGAGCTGAAAAATGGAATAACATTTCCGTTGAGAATGATATTTGAATGTGATAAGGAAAGAAAGTAACGCCGGAATTCCGGGCATTTGATCTCAACAGCATTTCATCTCCCGTTGCACCTGAGACCAATTGTCAGGTGTATCTCTGGACAACATCCGGCAAATCTTGCGCACTTCTCTATTTTCCACCATTGAACAAGGTCTAAGATTTAGCCTCAAACAGATGCTGTGTGACGAACAAGTCACAGAATTACATCTCAATCCGACACACCAAGATATTCAAAATCTTGCTTTGTGATTCGGCTGACGTGACAATTCAATGTTTAGTTCTTGTTTTACACCAAGAACATTTGGGGAAAAGTTGAACAGTGCGAAAAGAAATGTATAACGAGTATTAAAGGAAGGTAGTGCACATGAGAAAGAGTTCGTTGCTGTAAAATAAAGCACCGATTCCCCTTTGCTGCCGGTTACTTCGTCGTCAGCAGCAACGCTGCCTCGTTTAATTTGGAGCTCCGGGAATTCTGTTTTTCGTCGCGAATTTATTTTTGCCTGCGGACATTGGATTCCAGCCGCGTGTCCAATGGATGAGAAATGTTTATTGTTCCCAGAACTATCTCGGTTTTGTCTATCACACGTTGATTTATGGAGAAGTGCCCTGGGCGTGTCTACCATCACTAATATTTCCAGTTGCCATAATTTAGAATGCATCTGTGAACGTCGTCCTTCCTGCAATCAATCATCTGGACGGAAAGGTGGCCAGCGATGTTTCCAGTGGCAAGTCCTATCAGCAGTGTTTTTTTGCAGGAGTGAGCGATCTTTTTCACGTCCCTCAGCGGCAATTGACATTTGTTTTCAGTTGCTATGGAAGGCGGTTGTTGTAAAGAGATGCGCCGCGGTTGTGAGTTACCTGTTTGAAACAGGGCAGATTCTGATGGGGAAGGAGGGTTGATGCTGTTTCCCCAGCTGCGGACATCCTCTTACCGAACGTAAAATAAAAGAATGGATGTGCTTTATGTGATTCATCAGATAATGCTCAACAAGGTTTGATGAGGTGGCGTATACGTCATTGCCGTTTTGAGTGGGCGGTAACAGGCATTCTTAAGCCCGCGCAAGGCGGGAAAACAAAACTTCCTTTTCTGAAACCCTTCGACTAGTGTCTTGTTTTCACATCGCGGTAGCAGCCTCTACATTGTACATATACAGTATTTTTCCAAGGAAGAAACAATTAGAACACAAGAAACAAAGTCCATTGAATTGTAAAGTGGTGCAGTGTTGCCGTACTGATGTAACTCAAAGTTGACAACATCAGCTCAAAGTTGATAACATCAGCTCAAAGTTAATAACAGCAGCTCAAAGTTGATAACAAGATGACAACTGTGTTAATCCTATGTAGAAAGGCTAGAGGGAAGCCAGTGATTTTGTGCCTTCATCGCCGTGCAGAAGCATAGATAGATGGAACACTAAAGCACAGTACAGGCCCTTTGGCCCATAATGTTGTGCCGACGTTTTATCCTGCTCCAAGATCTATCTAACCCTTCCCTTCCACATTGCCCCCAATTTCTCTATCATTCATGTCCCTATCTAAGAGGGTCTTAAATGTCCCTAATGTATCTGCCCCCACAAGCTCGGCCGGCAGTGCGTTCCACGCACCCACCAATATCTCTGTGAAAAAACTTACCTTGACGTCCCCCTTATACCTTCCTCCAATCACCTTAAAATTATGCTCCATCGAGTTAGCCATTGTCGCCCTGGGAAAAAGTCTCTGACCGTCCACGCTATCCGTGCCACTTATCATCCTGTACACTGCTATCAAGTCACCTGTCATCCTCCTGCTCTCCAACGAGAAAATTCCCAGCACACTCAACATCTCTTCATTCAGCTGCCGGTCCTGTCCCTCCCTTGGCCATGTTTATACAATGCCGATAATATCCCAGTCCCATGAACTTAGCTCCATTGCATACTATATCAAATTCAAGCCTCAGGAGGCTAAAGAAATTCGGTTTGTCCCCTTTGACACTCACCAACCTTTATCGATGCACCATAGAAAGCATCCTGTCTGGATGTTTCACGGGTTGGTACTGCAACTGCTCTGCCCACGACCGCAATTAAATGCAGAGAGTTGTGGACACAACTCACCACATCACGGACACCAGCCTCCCCTCCTTGGACTCTTTCTTTACTTCTCGCTGTCTTGGTGTAGCAGCCAGCATAATCAAAGACCCCAACCACACGGGACATTCTCTCTTCCCTCCTCTTTCATCAGGCAGACGATACAGGAGCCTGAGAGAATATACCAGCAGGCTCAAGTACAGCTTCTTCCCCACTGTGATATGACTATTGAACGTTTACCTAATATGATAAGATGGACTCTGACCTCAGATTTACCTTATCGTGACCTTGCACCTTATTTCACTGCACTTTCTCTGTAGCTGTGACACTTTGCTCTGTACTGTTCCTGTTTTACCTGTACTACCTCAATGCACTGTGTATTAACCCAGTGTAACTGGGTACGAACGGTATGCCAGACAGGTTTTTCACTGTACCTCAGTGCAAGTAACAAAATTCAACCAATCACAATACCACCTTCCTCACACCTGCTTTGGATCCCACCACGACCCAATCTAGTTTAAACCTTCCTTAAACCACTGCAAATATGCCGGTCAAGATGTGGGTCCCCCACCAGTTCAGTGCAACCTCTCCCTCTTGCACAGGTCACCCTGCCCCTAGAAGAAATTCCAATGGTGCACACCTCTAAACCTCTGCCCCAGCTCTTCACTAGAGCACAGCTCGAAACCCCTGGCCTAGCTCTTTAATAGTGCACACCTGTAAACCCCTGCCCCAACTCTTCAATGCTGCACACCTCTAAACCTCTGCCCCAACTCTTCAATGATGCACACCTCTGAACCCCTGCCCCAACTCTTCAATGGTGCACACCTTTAAACCCCTGCCCCAACTCTTCAATGGTGCACTCCTTTAAATTCCTGCCCCCTCGTCAATGGTGCGTATCGCGTGTCTGATGCTTCGTGCCTGTGATGCTGCTGCAAGTAAGATTTTCATTGGAACTGTGCACACATAGACTTGTGCATCTGACAATAAACTCGACTTTGACTTTGACATTGAATCGTTGAGTGACGTCATTGGATTTGCGGATGTGAAGAGATTAACGAAACGAAGTGGGCCGGAGGCGGATGAGCCACAATGTTATTACTAGAGGAATTTAAGAGATCAAATGTTGTACTCCGTGTATATTTTAATGTTCTCTCATGCATGAAAATAATGCTTCACATTCGACATCGACGTGGTAGGCGAAGGGTTGTCTGGTTCACGGGGAGATAGAACAGGGAAACGGGCCACCAACCACCCATTTTAATCACATTTTTAGAGGTTTCCCTCCATTCGAATAAACTGCCTCCCAGCCGTAACACTCACTCTCACTAGGAGCAATTTACAGCGGCCAGTGCACCTATCAAGCCTATGTCGTTGGTATGTGTTAGGAATCCCAAGCACCCGGACTGAAACGCAGATTGTCTCAGGGAGAACATGCAAACACAAACACACACACACACACACACACACACAACACAAACACACACACACACACACACACACACACACACACACACACACACACACACACACACACACACACACACACACACACACACAGGCGCGCGCGTTTATTATCCAGGACAGGAGCATGGCAGAGGGAGAGGAGAGTCCGCTGTATTAAAACTATTTAGTTCAATGCAGGAAGCTGAACTGGGGAAGCAGACGAACTCAGCATGTGTGTTGTCTCTGGAGACTGTGATATTATCACCATAATGCAAACACGGCTGAAGAAGGGTCGGACTGGCAGTTCAGCGTTCCAGGATACAGGTGTTCCAGGTGGGACAAGAGGTACAGGTCGGAGAGGAGGGGGAAGTAGGTGATTCTGCAGATGCTGGAAGCTAGGGAGACACTCAAAGTGCCGGAGGAGCTCAGAAGATCAGGGGTCATCTATGGAAGGAAATAAACAGACGATGTTTCTGATCGAAACCCTTCATCGGGTCTGGAGGGGAAGAGGACAGAAGGCAGAATAACAAGGTCGGGGTGGGGCAGGAGCACAGGCTGGCAGGTGAGAGGTGAGTCCATGTGAGAGGGGGAAGTTAGGTCGGTGGGTGTGTAGGGAGTGAAAGGGAGTGTTGTAAGCAGCTGTTGGGTGATTGGTTGAAGAGGCAACGGGCTGAAGAAGAAGGAATGCGGTAGTAGAGGACAGGGAACATGGAATGAAGGGAAGGAGGTTGGGAATAGATGGGCAGGTGGTGAGGGCGAGGGGCGGGTAGGAGAAGGGAGCAGGGGCGCAGGAATTAGGGAAGAGAAAGCGGCGAAGGGGAGAGTGAAGCTGGGAACGTTGACCGGAAATTCAATAAATCGATGTTGAGACCGTCAGGTTGGAGACGACCACGGCGTCTGCCCTCAACGTGGCAGGAGAGAAGGCCGTGGATTGACACGTCGCTATGGGAGTGGGATGTGGAATTGAAGTGGTTGATCACCGCGAGATCCTTGCTTTTGCGGCGGACGGATCGAATGTGCTCGTCGAACGGTCACTCAATCTGCGTCGGGTCGCACCTATGTCGAGGACGCTGCACCGGGAGCACCGAATTCAAAATGCGACACCCCCGGATTCACAGGTGAAGAGCTGCCTCACCTGAAAGGACAGTCTGGGTCACTGAATGGTGGTGAGGGATGAGATGTACGGACAGGTGTAGCACTTAGTGCGATCACAGGGATAAGTGCCGGGAGGGTCATTGCAGGGAGGGACGAGTGGACAAGGGAGGCGCGGAGAGAGCGATCCATGCGGAAAGAGGACGGGCGGCGAGGGAAGATGTGCCTGGTGATCGGATCCCATTGTAGGTGGTGGAAGGTGCGGAGATCGATGTGTTGGATGCGGAGGGTCGTGGGGTGGTAGGTTAGGACATAGGGAACCCTGTCCCTTTTATGTCGGGGTGGAGTGGATTGGTTGAGGTCAGAGGTGCGAGAAATGTAGGAGATGAGTGCGAGGGTTACATTACTGTGGTGGAAGGAATACCCTGTTTCCTCAACAAAGAGGCTGATGTTCTGCAATGCAAATCCTCTTCATTTGGGAGAAGAAAGCAGCATCCTTGCAAGTGACTGGGTGGGAAGAGGTGTAGTCAAGGTATCTGTGGGAGACGGTGGGTTTGAAAAGTTGTCTGTGGTTAATCTGTCTCCGAAGATGGAGATAAGAGAGATCCAGAAAGGGGCGAGAAGTGTCGCGGATGGACTCCGGCACCGAACTCGGCCCCGGCCAACTCCTAACAGGGAAATTTGCAGGTGCTGCTCGGGAGGGTGGAAAGCAGATTCGCAGGGGAGTGGGATTCTGAGCAGGACCAAGTCTTGGGATAAAGCCAGCGAGAGCAAATCGAGATATCAGCAATACTCAGTTAAACTGCATGTATTTCAGTGCTCGAAGTGCAACAGTTAAGGCGGGCGAACCCAGTGCATGGATTGGCTCTGCGGACTGGGATTATCTCGATATAAATGAAACACGGATGAGAGAAGGGCAGGACTGGCAGCTCAACATTCCAGGATACAGATGCAGAGGAACAGGTAAACGTGAATGAGCTGAAGCTTTTTGAAACGCGAGGACGTCACAGCGATGATATTCTGGGGTGATCGTCCAGAAAGGCCAGATGGGTAGAACATAGAAACAAGAAGGGGAGGGTCAATCTAGTGGGGTTTTCCAGGTTTACCAATCACATACCAGGAATATGCTGCTTCCCGACAACTGATATCACACTCATCAAAGCTGCCGACTTGCAATTCGTTCTTTTTGCTTCAAACAGGCTCAGCAAATCAAAGTCTGCTTGATCCTATCTTACTCCCCCGAAATTAGACCTTTTCCAGTTTAGGACTGGGGAACCCTGGGGAAATTAAAATCTCCCGCTAATACAGCACTATTACTGTTACAACAATGAAGTCCAATTGAATCCAGAGAGAGCTAGTTTTTTTTTGCAATCACAACAAAGAACACCAGCGGCTCTGATTCAATTGGAGTTTGAGGAGATTTGATTTGTCATCGAAGGGCCGTGTACATTTCTACTGCTGAATGGTGGAGAGTATTCTAACTGTTTGCCGATATGGAATCTCCAATGCACAGGATCGAAAGAGGGTGCAGAGGGTTGTGGCGTCAGACAGCTCCATCACCGGCACAACTCTCCCCACTATCAAGTCATCTTCAAGAGGCGGTGCCTCAGGGAAGAGTCATCCATCACTGAGGACCATCACCAGGGAGTATGAAGACCCTCACTCAACGATCCAGGAACTGCTTCTACCCCTAACACTAACCTAATTCAACAGGTAATAAAAGACATTCCAGAGGAGCTCCGAAAGTGTAGGCACATCAACCGGAAAAAATTGAATACCTGACAGGGACACAAGCCCGGGCGAGAAAGTTCTACATTCTCACCAAAAAAAACACAAGCACCCAGACACTAGGACCGTACCGGGAGAAATACCTACGAGAAGGCCCATCATGGCAGACATTAGCAGTGAGTCGGACATGATATCAGAATAAATTGACTCCTTCCTCAATCCACTGTCAGAGGAACACCCCAGTTACATCAAAGACATATACGACTTCGTCCAAATTGTCAATTCCCTCTCATTATACCCTGACATCATTATTTTCACTTTGGACATTGAAAACCAAAACACGAATATAGAAACAGACAGGGGCATGCATGCAGTCAGAAAGATCCTGCAGAAATACCCAGAGCCGGAGAGGGCAGACGATGCCTTAATCAAACTCCTCTGCCTGAGCTTGACAAAAAATGACTTTGAGTTCAATGATGAATTAAACTTCCAGGTCAAAGGCACGGCAATACTTAAATTACTTAAATGCGAAAAGTGTCAGGAATAAGGGAGATGAAATGAGGGCTTGGATAAGTGTGGGGGACTATGATATTGTGGCTATTACTGAGACGTGGCTGACGTCAGGGCAGGAGTGGATATTTAATATTCCTGGTTTTCGGTGTTTTAAGAGGGATAGGGAAGGGGGAGGAGGAGGAGGGGTGGCGATACAAGTCAGGGACACTGTTACGGCTGTGGAAACTATGGATGTTGTAGAAGGATCATCTCTAGAGTCTGTATGGGAGGAAGTAAGGAACAAGAAAGGAATAGTTACTCTACTAGGAGTATTCTATAGGGCCCCGGTAGCGGTAGAGATATAGAGCAGATTGGCAGGCAGTGTTTGGAGAGAAGCAAAGCTAACAGGGTTGTTATAATGGGAGACTTCAACTTCCCAAATATAGACTGGAACCTGCTTAGTGCCAAAGGTTTAGTTGGGACGGAATTTGTTAAATGTGTCCAGGAGGGATTCCTGACGCAGTATGTTGACAGGCCAACTAGAGGGAATGCCATGTTAGATCTAGTTTTAGGAAATGAACCGGGACAGGTGAAGGATCTATTGGTGGGTGAGCATTTGGGGGACATTGACCATTGCTCCATAACCTTTAAAATTGCCATGGACAAGGACAGGTGCAGAGAGGACAAGAAGATATTTAATTGGGGAAGGGCTAACTATAAGGCTATAAGGAGAGAACTTGGGAGTGTAAAGTGGGATGTCCTTTTTGAAGGAAAATGTAGCATGGAGATGTGGTCGATGTTCAGGGATTTTATGCAGGATGTTAGGGATAAATATGTCCCGGTGAGGCAGAGAAGGAATGGCAGGGTGAAGAATCCGTGGGTGACGAGAGAGGTTGACAGACTAGTTAGGGAGAAGAAGGTAGCATACATAAGCTATAAGCAGCAAAGTTCAGACAGGGTCTGTGAGGAATATAGAGTAGCGAGGAAGGAACAAGAAAGGGCTGAGGAGAGCTAGAAGGGAACATGAAAAGACATTGGCTAGTAAGGTTAAGGAAAATCCCAAGGCCTTTTTCACCTACGTGGAGGATGGCTAGGGTAAAGGTAGGTCTGATTAAAGACAAAGGTGGGAGAATGTGCCTGGAGACGGCGGAAGTGGGAGAAGTTCTCAATGAATACTTATCTTCGGTATTCACCAAGGATAGGGGTCTTGATAACGCGGAAGGGAGTGCTGGTAAGGGTAATGTTCTCGAGGTTGTTGATATTAAAAGAGAGGATGTGTTGAAGTTGTTAAATAATATCAAGACGGATAAAACTCCGGGGCCTGACGGGATTTTCCCCAGGCTGCTTCGAGAGGCTAGGGAGGAGATTGCTGAACCGCTGGTAAGGATCTTTGAGTCCTCGTTGTCCACGGGGATGGTGCCGCAGGATTGGAGGGTGGAGAATGTTGCCCCCTTGTTCAAAGAAATTAGTAGGGATGGTCCAGGGAATTACACACCGGTGAGCCTTACGTCTGTGGTGGGTATGCTGTTAGAAAGGATTCTAAGGGATAGGAGAATCATGGACTGATGAGGGACAGCCAGCTTGCCTTTGTGAAGGGAAGATCTTGCCTCACAAGCCTGATAGAATTCTTTGAGGAGGTGACAAGTAAGATTGATGAGGGTAGTGCTGTGGATGTGGACCATATGGATTTTAGTAAGGCGTTTGATAAGGTACCTCATGGTAGGCTTCTTCAGAAGGTCAGAGGCCAAGGGATCCAGGGAAGCTTGGCTGTGTGGATTAGGAATTGGCTTGTCTGTAGAAAGCAGATCATTGTGGTGGAAGTAGTGCCCTCGGTTTGGAGGGCAGTGACTAGTGGTGTCCCTCAGGGATCGGTTCTGGGACCTCTACTTTTTGTGATGTTTGTAGATGACTTAGATGAGGGGGTGGAAGGCTGGGTTAGTAAGTTTGCGGACGACACTAAGATCGGCAGTGTTGTGGATAGTGTGGAGGGCTGTCAGAAGTTACAGAGGGATATTGATAGGATGCAGAGCTGGGCTGACAAGTGGCAGCTGGAGTTCAATCCGGAGAAGTGTGAGGAGGTACACTTTGTAAGGACAAACTCCAGTGCAGTATACAGGGTAAATTGCAAGGTACTTGGCAGTGTGGAGGAGCAGAGGGATCTGGGTGTTCATATTCACAGTTCACTGAAAGTTTCCTCACAGATGGATAGAGCAGTTACGAAGGCCTATGGGATGTTAGTGGGATTGAGTTTAAGAGCCGCGAAGTGATGATGCAGCTTTACAAAACTCTAGATAGACCACACTTAGAGTACTGTGTTCAATTTTGGTCACCGCATTATAGGAAGGATGTGGAGGCGTTGGAGAGGGTGCAGAGGAGATTTACCAGGATGCTTCCTGGATAAGAGCGTATGGAGTATGAGGAGAGGCTTAAGGTGCTAGGGCTTTATTCACTGGAAAGGAGGAGGATGAGGGGAGACATCATAGAGGTATATAAAATATAGAAAGTAATAGATAGAGTAGACAGCCAGCGCCTCCTTCCCAGGGAACCAATGCTCAAGACGAGAGGGCACTGCTTTAAGGTTATGGGTGGGATGTTCAGGGGAGATGTCAGGGGGAGGTTTTCCACACAGGGAGTTGTTGGTGCATGGAATGCACTACCTGTGGGTGTGGTGGTGGAGGCAGATACATTGTACAGGTTCAAGAGTTTGTTGGATAGGCACATGGAGGAATGTGAGATAGAGGGATATACGGGAGGAAAGGTTTAGATAGTGTGAGGGTGGTTTGATGGACGGCACAACATGGTGGGCCGAAGGCCCTGTTTTGTGCTGTATGGTTCTATGCTCATTCTATGGTCAATGGGAATGAAATTTGCCCCAGTCTACGCCAACATATTCATGGCAAAGTGGGAAGAGACAGTCTTCCCGAAATGTCCCAAAAACCCATATGCCTCTACAGATATCCAGAGGACATCTGGAGTGTTTGGACCCATTCATACAGAGAGTGAGAATATTTTATCCAAATCCTGAACACACATCCCTCTCCATAAAACTGAAGGCCATCACAAGTAGAGAGAACGTTGATTTCCTGGACACCACAGTTTTCAAACTTTCAACAGAAAATGGTGGGCAGAAACTAGCGACTGAAGTATTTTTCAAGCCAACAGACACCTCTTGCGCACAGCAAACCATCACTCAAAACAGGCCTTTAGGGGCATCGTCAAATCACAACTAACCCGTTTCCACGGCATTTGCACCAGGGAGGAGGATTTATACCAGGCCACGACCATCCTCCACGCTGCTCGTCGACAGAGAGGTTACAATAAACACTGATTCAGACACATCAAATCAGATTTCTTGAGAGGGCTCACAGACCCCTGTCCACAGAATAGGGCAACATCCAAGCAACCACTGATAACGGGATACAGTAGGATGGCCATCAGTATGCACACACTAATTAAGACCCACTTCCAACAAATGAAGACGCGGGTGAGCTCATTGAGAGAATACACAATAGTGTCAGCTTTGAAAAGGGCTCAGAATCTAAGAGACCTATTAGTTACTATCAAACTACAGACAACTCCAAACTGTGGTGGGACACACTGCAGAGCATGTAAGTATTTAAAAATAGCAAAAAGCATACAGAACAGAGAGACAGGAAAATAGGCACAGATAGAGCAAAGGATAACCTGTGGCCAGCAGAATCTAGTCTGTGCAATTCAGTGCAAGCAATGCCAAAAGGTAACAGTCTAAGGGTACGACTCACGAGGCACCTCAGTACGATTACAGGGAAAGACCAGAGCAGACCTGTCAGTAGGCTTTACAGCAGCACAGGATCCAGTCTTCAGATATCCTGGGCCTGGCAACTAACCTGCTGGTCAACCTCGCAGAGAAAGTGAACAGAGAAGAAATGGATTGAGTTATTACAAACCCACCCCCATAGGTCTAAACGAAGTCTTTAAAAATCAGTAAAACAACTAATAAAACTAAAAATCACAACCGGACCTAGTAAATTAAGCCTAGAAAGATTAGGGTCACACGTCCTCGATTAATTTGACTTTGACTGGGCACCTAGTCCCAAAACGATCTTTCCCCTCACCCGACATACGCTCTTATGCACTCCCACACACTCACACCGTGACCCAGACAGAACCCACCTTCAATAGACTAGTTCACATGTACCACCCCCTAATCCCACATAGATCCCGATATATTTAAGTTAGGGTCCAAGATAACTTTTCCCCCAATACAGACTAGGCAACACTCACCTCTTCTGTCCAAACATACACATCCGTACATTCCCCCAAACACTTACTTCCGGGTCCCAGCCGGCTCCCCGACACAGCACATTACACGTTCCACCCCACGCCATCCTACATTTGTCCCTATATACATATCCAACATTCTCAGGAACCTTCCTCACAAAGGCCAGTCAATTGACGACCCCTCCTGATCCCACGTAACTTCCTGTACATTCCCCCCAAACACTTACACCCAGATTTCAGCCTGCTCCCCCGACACAGCACATTACAAGTTCCAGCCCCGCTATCCTACATTCTTCCCTATATACATCTACTGGCATCACAGAACTTCCTCACACAGCCGAGACAATAGGCACCCATTCTGAACCGACATACACGTCCCTGCATTCCCCCGCACCCAATTCCCAAAAAAAAAACCCTTGCCAACACGCCCACATGCCAAAAGCCTCCACAAACACAATTTCCAAAATTCACCACCATCCCCAGCCTATACCAAATTATGACATCCCACAACCCCATCAAACTCCCCATCAAAGGAAACAAAGCCCAACTCCTCACAAACCCTTGCCAACACCCCTGCATGCCAAAACCTCCACAAACACAATAAAACCCCGCCTCCACATCACATATACGACCACAATACCTGGGACCCTTATCCCCCCTTATTAGGATATGGATTCTGGAAAAAAAGGCACAGATCACAATAAAGACAAGTGGAGCAGGATTAGGAAAATGAAGGCGTGGGCCAAATCAAAGTTGCAGTGTCCAGTGAGACTGATTCTTCAGTAACGAGATTAATGAACACTGGTGGAATAATTTTCACACTGCCCGCAAAATCCCAACCTGACCCTAACCCTAAATTCACCACCGCCCTCAGCCCATTAACTAACCCTAACATCCCACAACCCTAGCCAACTCCCTCGTACCTTTTACCAACACCCCACATGCCAAAACACTCCACAAACTCAATTTCCAAAATTTACCACCACCCTCAGCCCTTTACCTAACGCTAACGTAGACCAACTAGAGGAAACTCCCCAACTGATTCTGGCTGGAGGTCCGTGACGAGTGGCGTTCCACAGGAATCCTATTAGGACCAATGCTGTTTGTAATATTTCAAAATATCCTGGACGAAAATGTGGATGGGAGGGTTAGTAAGTTCGAAGACGACGGAAAGTTTGTTGATATTATGGATTGTGTTGAAGATTGACAAATGACAATTAGGATATAGGTCAGTTGCAGATGTGGGATGAGAATTGGCAGATGGAGTTTAATCCGGTCAACTGTGAGGTGTTGCACTTGGGATATCAAATACAAGGAGAATCCATGCTGTTAATAGCAACATCCTTCACAGTGTTGATTGACAGGGATCTTGTGGTGCAAATCCACAGCTCTCTGAAAGTGGCTGCACAGGTTGATGGGGCGGTAAAAAAGGCGTATCGCATGTTTGCGTCTGTTAGTCAAGGCATTGAGTACAAGAGTCGGGATGTTATCTCGCTGCTGTTTGACACTCTGGTCAGGCCGGATCTGGATAATTGCATTCAGTACTCGTCGCCCCGTTACTAGAAGGATGTGAAGTCTTTGAAGAAGGTGCCGAAGTTCCAGGATGCTGTTTGGATTAGAGGGTGTGTGCTGTTGGGAGAAGTTGGAAAAACTAGGGTTGTTTAACCTGGAGCGTCTGAGGTTTAGGGCAGAACTGACAGCTGTTTGTAAGATGACGAGAGGCACAGATACAGCCGGTATCATTTTTCCAGGGACGATATGTCTGATACCAGAATACATGGCTTTAAGGTTAGAGGCGGCAAGTTCAAAGGAGATTTGTGGGTCAGGTTTCTGTCCAGAGAGTGGTGCGTGCCTCGAATACACTGTCAGGTGTGGCGGTGGAAGGAAATACATCTGAGGCACATAGATGTACAGAGAATGGAGGGTTATGGACATTGGCGCAGGCAGAGAGGATTGGTTAAGTGCAGCATTGAAAAGCTTATTTAATTCATCCGGCACAACATCGTGGGCCGAAGGGCCTGTTCCTGTGTTGCGCCTGGTTTTCTAACTCAGGGCCCTGGATCTGTGACGGAAATCCTCAAGCAGTGTGACGTAATTTTACCGAGAAGAACACTTCAGACAATTCAAAGTCAAAGTCAAGGTCGAGTTTATTGTCAGATGGACAAGTGCACGAACGTACAGGTGCAATGAAAAAAGTACTTGCAGCGGCATCACAGGTACATCGCGTTATATAAGCAGTATTCTCAAGTAAAACAAATGAACATGAACTATGCACAATTTGTTCAAGGAAAAAGGCTCATTTAGAACAAAACAAAGCCACAGAGTTGAGACAATATTCCTTCCCGTTCACAATTCCCAGCCCGATTCTGCCAGTTTCTCCCCAGTGTGTTTGGAGTGGAGGGACGGAGCTGGTTCAGGCGGGGGAGCGGCGCGGATTTCTCAGCTCCTCTCCGCGCTGAGCGCATCTCAAAATGAGAGTGAGGGGAGATTTCACCAGCTCCCTCAGCTGCTCCCTGAACTTAGTCTGGGTCACCGCTTAAAGAGCTGTGTTCGTACAGCAGCTTAGGAGCTGCATCATAGGGCCCAGTTCAGTTGTGATCCAAGGTGGAGACCCAGCCTCACTGAACTTCAATCGATACAACACAGAATTCACCGTAAACACCGCCCACAGCAGGGTGAAATTCTCCGACACAGCCAACAGAAAATAAGGGATTTCCTGCGGCTCTCCATCTCCGGGTCTCGGGAACTCTCTCCACTGCTGGGACCCCTGAGTCTCCTGCGGGCTCTGCTCGCCACTAAAACGTGTCTGATGGTCAAAGCATTGAGCAAGAGAATGATGACAAATGGGATCACAGGTGTAAAGATGTAATGGAGCAACTGGACTGCGTACCATACCGCTGAGTTCATAATACCGCCTCTTTCATAGCAAAACCAAGGCAAATTAAAAATCAGAGACTCGTGTGAGCATGAAATACCAGAAAGTGTTCTTTGAACAGCTCAGCACGGTCACCGTCCCCAGAAACACAGCAGCCGTTCTCGTGATGCAATATTTCGCTTTCAGCTTCTGACAACGAATGGCCACAAACCGATCAAAAGTGAAAGCGACCGTGAACCAGACAGAACAGTCGGTGGCTGCGTAAAGCAAGACGGCGTGGATATTACACATGGGGATGTACCTCAGGAAACCAAACGCTTCCCAATAAACAATCGGAATCTGTCTCAGTATCAGGTCGAGGACAACGACCAGCAGATCCGCCGTTTCCATGGCCACCAGGTAGAGAGTGACGCCTTTGGAGAGACCGCACTTTCCCCGCGACAGCACCACAATCGTCACCAAGTTCACTGTGAGGAGGGAAGTAAACACAAACATGACAGCGGGCTTGGAGCAACGTCAGCAGATTCACAGAGAGGGAAATCAAATGTATAAACCTGTTCTTGGATTCAAGGTTGGAGGTGGCTGTACCCGACACCGGGATTGTCTGCTGGAGACGGGGATTGTAGATCAGTGAAATCAACCAGTAACTGGAAAAGAACGGCATTACCTCGACCCAGAGACATGTGAGAAGCGGTGGTTGCGTGGTCCGCTGAAGATGTCTGACGAGTGACCAATTCATTCTGTGTTCCACTTTATAAAGATAAAATTCCTCAGTATCTGAGCTTCGGTTCAGGGAGAGGTGATATATTGACCTGGTCAGTATGCGGAATCAGCCGAAGATCCTGATCCTGATCATTGCTCAGTGACCTGTAAGAGCGTCGCTGATCATTATTGGTGACCAGGGGTCAGTGTGGGTTGGACACTTCCTGCTTTTTATCCAGAGACGTTTTGATGCAGTCACACCGGAGATTGTAGTGAAATTTACCCAGGTCCCCGGCGGAGCAGTCTGATTCAGCCGCATGTAGTGGCCGGCAGGGGGATGGGGGCGGTGGGAAACGACCAGAGGTTCCAGATTGAAATTAGATCATGATCAATGCAACAATATCAGTTCATTGATTGCCGCAGAGAGTTCCGACAGCTGGGATCACCAGATACGGCAGCAGTGAGGAGAGTGTGAATTACAGGAACGGCACTGCAGATACCAATGGTTATTCGAACAAATTAATGCAGTTTGGGACGTGTCAGCAATACGAGAAGATAGCATCGAGAAACGAAGGATAAATAACACGGCGATAAACTCCATTCAAGACGTTGATCCCCGCTCACCGACCAGGTCTATGCATGGCATCTCCCTCAGCCGGAGCTCAGTCAGTGAGGACGTTAAGCTCCATTAACTAGCACACGTAATGAACAGTCCACCCACCAGTCCTCTTTACTGGAGCCCTTGACCACTGCTTCTCAACTGTTTGTTGGTCGAGTCGTTGGACAGGGACTTACCTGGAACATCAACAAGAGCGAGGACGGGATAGTAGACGGGCTGAATTATCCAGAGTACATTGTCGATCCGTTCCTCCACAGTTATCCAGTGAACATCCGATAAAATGTAGTGAGCAAGTGAGAATACACCCCGCCACATTGGTGCAACATCCCACTCTCCTGTGTAAAGACCCCGATCCTTTCCTGTAACACCTCACTCCACTGTTCACATTCCCAATCGGTGACCAGAACTTCACACTCTATTACTTACTGATTCCATCCGTTCATGTAACATCCCACATTAATGTTCGTAGCTCCCGAATTATCTTCTTCCGCTGTGTATCTGCTGCTCTCTGTCATTGACGGAGCGGCTGCACCCACTGACACTGTATGTCTTTATCGAAAAGAACAGAATTTAAAAGTAGTGGGGAAAACCCTGGTGACACAATCCGGTTCCGTGCAGACTGACTTTAATTGCACTCACTGAACAAACATCTACGGTTAACCCCTTTGGATCCGGACGGCTGGAGCAACACGTGAAATGAACGAAATAAAAGAGTGACCGTGTCCAGGATATATATTCACCCACCACGGACATTTTCCCTCCCCACCCCATCGGACAGAAGATTCAAAAGCCTGAAGGCACGAACCACCAGGCTCAAGGCCAGATTCTATCCCGCCGTTATAAGGCTACTGAACGTTTCCCACGTACGATTGAATGGACCCTCCACCTCACTGTCTACCCGTTAATGACCTTGCACCTCTCTGTCTGCTGCAATGCACTCTCTCTCTGTAACTCTTACTCTTTATTCTGCAGTCGGTTATTGTTTTACCTTGTACCACCACAAAACACTGTTGTAATGAATTGATCTGTATTAACGGCGTGCAAGACAATTTTTTCACTGTACCTCCATACATGTGGCAATTATAAACCAAATTAGTTCTGCTCTGTAACATGGACCAATAGCGCCAGGGAGCTGTCTGAAGCTCCAATGGGGTTCGGACGTGTAATCCAGATTTCTGTGGATTTAGAACAGTTCCCTAAAAATGAAAGAACCAGATGAAACCTTTCTGTGGACGACAGGATGGAGATCGAAACCTGGCAGCCTTGAATCATTTGGTCTGACGTCACTGCGAAGACGATTCCTGAAATGGATGATTCATACTGTGTTCACAGACACTTTGGAAATTATGCGGGGTCAAATTGTTTTAGAACAATATACCACAATACAGACTTATGAAAGCTAACATCCCATAAGCTTTCTTAACTACCCTATCCACCTGTGAGGCAACTTTCAGTGATCTGTGGATATGAACCCCCAGATCCATCTGCTCCTCCACACTCCCCAGAATCCTGCCATTAACCTCGTACTCCGCCTTGGATTTTGTCCTTCCAAAGTGTACCACCTCACACTTCTCCGGATTAAACTCCACCTGCCATTTCTCAGCCCAGCTCTGCATCTTATCAATATCCCTTTGCAAACTTCGACAGTCCTCCAGAATATCCACAACACCACCGACCTTTGTGTCGTCTGCAAACCTGCTGACCTACCCTTCTACCCCTTCATCCAAGTCATTAATAATTATCACAAGAAGTAGAGGTCCCAGAACCGAATCTTGTGGGACACCACTAGTCACAGCCCTCCATTATGAATGCACTCCCTCCACCACAACACTCTGCTTTCTACAGGCAAACCAATTCTGAATCCACGCGGTCAAGCCTTCCTGGATCGCATGCCCGCTGACCTTCTGAAGAAGCCTACATTGTGGAACCTTGTCAAACGCTTTACTAAAATCCATGTAGACCACATCTACTGCACTACCCACATCAATCTACCTGGTCACCTCCTCAAAGAACCCTATCAGGCTTGTGAGACATGACCTACCCTTCACAAAGCCATGCCGTCTGCCCCTAATTAGTTTTATTCATGATATGGACTTGGGACCATATCTATGTTAACAATCGGACACACCAGACTCCGTTTAAAAACCCTTCCACTCAACTTAAACCGATGACATCTTGTTTTTGACACACCTACATGCGAACAAATATTTTCGAGATCACTCCTGTCTGTACCTCTCACAATCTGGTAGATTTATTTCAAATAACCCCGCAGGCAAAACAAGCCCAGCCGATCCAATCTGTTGTGACCAGAATTACACACACTGTACTAAATGCATGTTGAACCTTCACGTTCCATCCTCTTTTCCATTACCAGACCCAGGAAGGCTGGCATGCCTCATGCCTTCCTCACCACCATATCAACCTCTGCAGGCACTTCAGGGAGGTCTGAACTTGCACCCTAAGATACCTCTATATTCAACATTGTTATGGGTCTTGCCATTCACAACGTATCGTCTCTTTACATTTGATCTCCCACAGCGCTACACTTCACATTTGGCAGGATTAAACTGAATCAGCCATTTCTCTGCCCGTATCTGAAACTGAACTGTATCCCGCGGCATCCTTTGGCAATCTTCCACACTATCCACAACACCACCAATCAGTGTATCGTATGCGAACGTCCGAACTCACCCACCCAAAGTTTTATCCAGGTTATTTTGATATATCATAAACAGTCTTGGGCCCTCTACGGATCCCTGTGGGACACCACTTGTTAAAGACATCCAGACAGAATAAGTCCCATCGACAATTTCTGTCTGTCTTCTATGGGCAAACCAATTCTGAATCCAGACGGCCTGGTCACCGTGGATGACGAGAGTTGTAATCTTCTAGGTGAGCCTACCATGAGGGGCGTTGTAAAACGTTTTTCTAAAATCCATGCAGACAAGACCCCCATCCCTACCTTCATTAAAGAAATTTGTCACCTCTTCCAAGATCCCAATCAACTTCGGAGACATCCAGCACAATGCCGCCCTGTCTGTCCTTAATTAGGCCACGGTTTTCCAAATGGTCATCAATCCCATCCCAAAGAATCCTCTCAAATAACGTCCATACCACAGACATGAGTCTCACGGGTCTATAGTTTTCAGGAATATCCCTATTTCACTTCTTGACTGAGGGAACAGCATTCGCTTCTCATCATTCCTCGTACCCATCGTCAGTGGCTGGTGAGGACTCGAATTTCTGGACCAAATCCTCTTCAATCTTATCTCTTGCCTCTCACAATAACATGGGGTTTATCTCATCAGGCTCTGGGGACTTACTTCATCTCGCATTGATATTTTCAGCCTCGGATAAAGACACTGACTATCTGGATTATCTCTGCCTCTCCTCACTTGAGACATTTCTATCACATCGCCTTTCAGCCTCCAACAATCCAGAGAAAAGAATACAACGTTGTCACCGTCTGCTTGTCGCTAATCCTTCTCAGTGCAGGGAACATCTTGGCGACCGTCTTCTGCACCATCTGTAAAACTGCCACGCCGTTCCTCCAGTGTGCCTCCAGAACTGCACACTACACTCTAAATGAGACACAACTGGTGTCTTAAACTGTCTTAAGATGACGTTCCAACTCTTTCACTCACAGCCACGACCGATGAAGGCAAGCATGTCGTACGTCTTCTTTGGCATCCTATCTGCTTGTGTGGTCACTTTCAGGAAACTATGCCGTTGAACCCCAATATCCCTCTGCACATCAGTGCCGCTAACGTTCTGGTGATTATCCATGTACTTCTCCCTTGCACTTGAGTTCCCAAAGTGAAGCACCTCACACGATCCGGATTAAACTTTAATTTCTCCGCCTATATCTGGAACTGATCAGTATGACGCTGTATTCTTTGACAGTAGTCTGCACTGCCCACCAGCGTTCAATTTATCCATGCCTCTCATAGTTTTAACCATATCTATAAGGTCAACCCTCATTCTCCTAAGTTCCAAGGAATAAAGACGGAGCCTGGCCAACATCTCCCTGTAATTCATGCCCTAGAGTCCTGGCAACATCCTCGGAAATCTTTTCTGCTCTCTTTCCAGATAAACTACCTCTTTCCAATAACAGTCTGACTGAAACTCCACAAAATTCTTGAAGTGCGGCTTCACCATCGAACTAAACGTTTTTTCTCGCCACCCTGTGGACTAGTGATCCCGCTTTCAACTAAATATGCACTAGTACTCTGAAGTTCCTCTGTTCCAGTGCACTCCTTAGTCCTCGACCATTCATCGTGTAAGTCCGACGCTGGTTTGACTTTCCAAAATGCATCACCTCACCCCTATCTGTATTGAAATCCATTTGCCACTCTGCGGCCCACTTCCGTCACTGTTGAAAATCCCCTTGTGATCTATGATAACCTTCTTCACGATCAACAATACTCCCTAATTTCGTGCCCTCCCCAAACTTACTTATCAAGCCTTGTCTATTCATATCTAAATTATTGATAATATTGACGAATAACAAGGGGCCGAACACCGAGCCCATAGGCACACCACCAGTCAGCGGCCTCCATTCTGAGGAACAAACTTCAACCACCACACTTTTCTTCCTAGCTCCGAGCCAATTTTAAATCCACCGAAATAACTTTCCTCGGATTCCATGGCAGCTAACCTTCCAGACCAGGCTACCATACGGGACTTTATCTAAGGTCTTGCTGAAGTCGAAATAGACAACATCCACTGCCCTACCCTCATTTACGTTTTCAGTTGCGTCTTCAAAAAATCTAAAAGGTTTATCATACACCACTTTCCACGCACAAAGCCATGCTAACTCCCCCTTATCACACTGCATGTCCAAATGCCGGTGGAACCTATCCCTCAGAATTCCCTCCGGTAACTTCCCCACCACTGACGTCAGCTGACCGGCTGTAGTCCCTGGTTTGTCCTTACTACATTCTTGAAACAACAGAACAACATTAGCCACTTTCCAGTCTTCGGGAACTTCACCAGTGGCTAACGATGAAGCAGATAGCTGTGCAAGGGCTTCCGCAATATATTTTGCAACTTCCCGCAAATTCCAAGGACACAGTCTGTCCGGCCCTGTGGATATATCCATCTTCATGCGCTGTAATGCTGAAGATACCTCCTCCCCGGGAATATGAATGTCCTGTAACCTGTTTATCTCATCTCCTGAGCAACCACTATTTTCTCTGCAATAATGAGAAAGGAGAAATATTCGTTAGAAGCCCCACCCGTCTCATGCGGCTCAAGACATTAGCGGCCCGGCTTATACCTCAGGGTGCCAACTCTCTCCCGAGCCGCCTTTTTTAATATAGCTAGATAACCTCTTGGCGTTTTCCACAAACTTTCCTGCCTTATCTATTCCATACCCTCTCTTTGCCCTCCTGATTTCTTTCTTAGTTATATTCCTTATCTTCCCGTAGTCGTCAAGGGAATCGTTCGAACCAGACCGCCTGAACCCAACGTATACTTCCTTGATTTTCATGACGGGAATTTCAATTTCTCTCGTCAGCCAGTGTTCCTTAAATTTATCAGGTTTACCCTTCCCACAAACAAGAACATGCTGATCTTCGATGTCTCCCACTTGCCATTCCTTTGTTTCGCTTCAAACATGCTCACCAGCTTGAAGTCTTCTCGATCATGTCTGATCCCCCCAAATTAGCGCTGTTCTAGTATCGGACTGGGGAACACAGGGCAAATTAAAATCTCCCGCCAATGCAACCCTATCATTCGAACAACTATAAAGTCCCATGGAATCGAAGGATCGCTAGTCAGGTGTTTTTTTATTGAAATCACTAAGAAGGCACGCCAGTGGCTCGACTTCGAAAGGAGAGAGAGGAGATTTGGTGTGTCACCAATGGGTCTTGCAAATTAATGGTGGAGAACATTCTGACTGTATGAAGGTTCCAGTGCACAGGATCGAAAGAGGCTGAAGAGGGTTGTGGAGTCAGCCAGCTCCATCACCGGCACAACCCTCCCCACCATCGAGGACATATTCAAGAGGCGGTGTCTCAAGAATGCGGCTTCCATCGCTGAGGACCCTCACCATCTGAGAAATGACGTTCTCGCTACTACCACCAGGGAGTATGACGGCCTTCACTGAATGATCCAGGACCAGTTACTTCCCCAAGACCATCAGATTTCTGAACGGTTCATGAACACGACCTGATTAGAACCATGGGAACATAGAACAGGACAGCACAGAAAACAGGCTATTCTGCCCTTCTAGTCTGTGCCGAAGATTTATTCCGCTAGTCCCATTGACCTGCACCCATTCCATAACCCTCCAAACCTCACCCATCCATGCATCTATCCAATTTATTCTTAAAACTTGAGAGTGAGCCCGCATTTACCACGTCAGCTGGCAACTCGTTCCACACTCCCACCACTATCTGTGAAGAAGTTCCCCATAATGTTCCCCCTAAATCTTTCCCCTTTCACCCCAAAGCATGTCCTCTCGTTCTTATCTCTCATAATCTAAGTGGAAAGAGCCTACTCGCATTTAATCTGTCATACCCCTAATAATATTGTAAACCTCTATCAAATCTCCCCTCATTCTTCTGCCTCCAAGGAATTAAAGTCCCAACCTGTTCAATTTTTCCCTATAATTTAATTCCTGACGACTCGGCAACATTCTAGTAAATCTTCTCTGCACTCTTTCAATCTTACTGATATCCTTCCAATAGTTAAGTTACCAGGACTGCACACAATACTTCAAGTTTGGCCTCACCTATGTTTTATACAACCTCACCATAATATCCCAACACCTGTACTCAGTACTTTGATTTATGAATGCCAGGATGCTGAAAGCTTTTTTACAACCCTGTCTACCTGTGACGCCACTCTCAGGGAATTATGTAGCTGAATGCCAGATCCCTTTGTTCCTCCGCACTCGTCAGTGCTCTACCATTTACTGTGCATGTCCTATCTTGATTTGTCCTTCCAAAATGCAACACCTCACACAAGTCTGCATTAAATTCTATCTGCTATTTTCTCGACCACTTTTCCAGTTGGTTCAGATCCCCCTGCAGACTTTGAAAACCTTCCTCGCTGTCCACAACACCTCCAATCTTAGTGACAACAGCGAACTTGCTGATCCAATTTACCACATTATCTTCTAGATCATTGATATATACCACAAACAACAATGGCCCCAACACAGATCCCTGAGGCACACCACGAGTCACAGGCCTCCAGTCTGAGAAACAACCATCGACAACAACTCTGTCTTCTCCCTCTCAACCAATTTCGAATCCAGTTTACAACCTTTCCATGGATACCCATTGACTCAACCTTCTGAACTAATCTCCCATGTGGGACCTTGTCACCACATCCACAGCCTTTCCTTTATCTACTTGCTTGGCAACCTCCTAGAAAAAAAACTACAAGATTCGTTAAACGCCGTCTACCACCCACAAAGACATGCTGACTATCCTTAATCAGCCCTTGGCTGTCCAAATACTTGTATATCCGATCTCCCCGAACACCTTCCAATAGTTTACATACTACTGACGTCAGGCTTACAGGCCTGTAATTGTCTGGCTTACTTTTAGAGCCTTTTTAAAACAACAAATAACATGCTCGCCTTCCACAAGAGCTCTCCCACTGACGCTTCAGTTACTTGTCCAGCTTCATCTCCTCGCCGGTTGTCGAATGTTGACCCCCACACGCACATGTTGTTCAATCAAACTTTCCTGGACACGATAGACCAATTTCAACACGCCCAAGCTGCTTGTATTGTGGCAATCCCAATCAATATGAAGGGCTTTTTAATGAGCTACTACTGTAATTTTATTATTCTTACAATAAACTGGCATCACCCTCAATATTTTTTCCTACAATTCCCAATAACTAATGGGGGCCCGATTATACAATATCATCACAGGAATCTTCCCCTTCTTATATCCCATATCCCCGCACGTGGACCCACTAGACTATTCCCCAAGAATGCCCTTTATAAGTACAAATGTCATGTTCTTCGTCATCAGAAACTCAACTCCCCTTCTTCTCGTACTTGCCAGGGTATCTTACCCAGAGCATCTCTCCCCTGGAACATATAAATGCCAGCCCTGCCCCTCCCTCAACTATGTTACTGTTATTTCTATAATATCCCAGACCAGTGTTACAATCGATGCCCTGAGTTCATCTGCCTTACCCGCCTGATTTATTTCATTAAAAGAAATGCAGTTTAGTCTACCACAACTTTCTCTCTGCCTGTCACCTCTGCCTCAGAAAATCTCACCTCCAGGATGTTGGTCTCAATCCAGCTCAGCTGCGACCCGTCCTTCTGTACAGGTCACCTCTGCGTCAGATCCCAGTGCTCTATTCACCTGAATCGTCCTCTCTTGCACAAGCACATCTGCATGAATGCATCTGCCCCATCCTCCTGGTCCTACCTTCAACAATATGCTGGAGCAACTCAGCAGGGCAGGTAGTATCCAAGGACAAAAACAGACTGTCAACAATTCGGGTCAGGACCATTCCTCAGGACTGTTCTGAAGAAGTGTCACGATGAAGGCTCCTGACCCTAAACGTTGACGGTCTGTTTTTCTCCACGGGTGCTGCCTTGCCTCCTGAGTACTTCCAGCATCTTTTTTTTCACCGAGATTCCAGCATCTACAGTCCTTGTTTCCTCTGTTCCTCGCCGGCACGTAGTACCGTGAGAAATCCAGAGATTACAGCCCAGCAGGTCCCGCTCTTGTAAACTTCTGCCAATATCCCCATGTTCACTATTCAGGACTCATTCCTTCCTCTGCTTATGCCGTTGATACGAACGTGGCCAACGATGTCTGGCTGCTGACAGTTCTCTTGCGAATGAAATCCCGCCCATTGTCAATGATTCCAGACTTTCTTGTCTCAGTCCTCTCTGGATCATTCACATCCGTTCTAAAGTGTGCAAACTGGACGGAAAAGTTTTTACAAAATGCCGCCGTATTTTCCAGGAACAGTTCCACAGACTGGGCCGCTCTGAGAGAAAATTATCACCTCGCTACGTTAGTATTATTTATCGATTCTTTAAAACCATGGCCTGGAGATCCAGATTCTTCGCCATCAGGCGACATCATCAGCCACTCAAATTCTGACCTTGTTTGCACAGACTCTGGTGGGACTCGAACCCTGAATCTTTGAATTATTTGAACACGTAATCGTGGGAGTCCAACACGCTATTCATTGCGTTACAGAACTCACAGTCAACTCCTTTGATGTAGACTGATAAAGTTACGGTCCAGCAAATAGCAATTTGTCAAACGCAAACTCTCGTCCGCTCTCCTTCGTTCTTTCACTTAAGATGCGACAGAACCAGTCCCACACTTTCTATCCTATTACAGCACCAGGTTCGTCAATAACAGGTTCCGAGCAATTGGACGGCACGAATTTCTGGTGACGTTCCTGGCATTTATCTGTTGGGTCAGTGAGATTCGCTTGTGCTTCTCCCACCTGCTTCGTCGAACACCTTCTCCAGCACCAGCAGATTTCAGGGGGATTGCATATGAGCAGTTATCAGCGTGACATCACCGTGAAGACACTGCCGCCTGCTCTACGCTGACGTCAGAATTCTGGAATTCCCACAAATTCCGCGTGATAAAAGTAAAATTCAGAACAGATTATCGTGTTTTCCGTTTTCAATTGAACCTTGAGATACCATCTCAGCTTGGAGGAATTTCCTCTAATTTGTCCCTTATACTGGCGGACTGATGCCACATTTATCAGCGAAAAGACGGAAAGGACAGAAAATCGAATGAAACCGCGATTGATATTCAGTGAGGATGGATGGAGATACCGGAGTATTGAATAAAAATTGAAGCGAAATAACTCGGAGGAAGCTTGTCCAGAGGTAGCTTGGGGTCCAGGTCTATTACACCCTGGATATCGCTGAACATGTCGATAGGGCGGTAAAGAAGATGCGCAGCATGCTTGAATTTATAAGTTGTGGAATTGAGGTCAAGAGTCAGGAAGTTATGTTGCAGATTTAGTAAACTCCGGATGGAACATATTTGGAGTATTGCATTCAACTGTAACCTCATTAAAGGAAGACTGTGTAAGATCTGGACAGGACTCAGCAGAGGTTTACCAGGATGCTGCCTAGAGCAGAGGGCATGAACTGTCCAGTAGAGGTTTGACAGACTGGGTTCCCTCTCCCTGGAGTGAAAGGGAAGGGGAGATCAAACAAAAGTTTATCAAATGATGAGAGGCATTGATAAAGTGGACAGCTGGTATATCTTTGTTTCAAAACGAAACATATAATTCTGGATGGTATGCATTAAACTTGGAGTACAAAGGAGATATGTGGGACAAGTATTTTAGACAGAGAGTGGTGGGTGCCTGGCGATCGAGGCGTTAAAGAGGCTCTGAGATGGACACATGAATGTGCAGAGAATGGAGGGATGAGGACCATGCTCAGCAGGAGTGATTAGGTGTTATTATTTTAATTAGTTCCGCACAACATTGTAGGACGAATGGCCTGTTCCTCTGCAGTACTCTCCCATGTTCAATGAAGCAGCAAATTAAATTTACTTGCTTATGCCTATATTTAATCTAGATTAGAAAAGAGTAAACATCACAGACGAAAGGTGGAGGAAAACGGGGAACGAAACTGCAAGTGCGGTCTCACCAACGTCTGGTGCAGCTGTAACATGACATGTCATCTCTGCTGTCGATACTCTGATTTATGAAGGCAAGTGTGCCAAACTACTTCACCGGCAGGTCCAAAATGGTAACGTAATGTTTTAAAAAGAGGGCTCGTCCGGGATTTGAACCCGGGACCTCTCGCATGCTCGGAAATTCAAACCCAAAGTGAGAATCATACCCCTAGACCAACGAGCCACTTCCTGCTCATACCGCTACTATAATCCAATTCGTAATTGGAATATTTTGTGCAGTGTTCAAGGCAAGGACACGGGGCACCATGCTGCTCCAACTCTGCGCTTAACCACTGTGAGAATCATCAATTTAAAATCGTAATGTGATGTTTCAAGGTTAATACATTGTGGAAACAAGTACCTGGCCCAATACAGCTGAAGGAGTTCTTCATTCACGCTTTATTCGGCCCCTGTTTCTGATAATACATCATCAAACGCAGTGACAAAGTTCGGAGGTTACTGGTGATAGAACAGTCGGCAGCGGAGCGCACTTGGCGATAACATTTCTTCTTGCCGTGTCTTTCCCCCTTTACAATATGTTGGGGCAAAAGTTTGATAACTGGGTTGCAGAGATATGGGAAAACTCACATTGCTTGTGCGCCATGGGTAGGATTTATCAGACAAATATTCTCACCTTTGAAATATTAACCGTTGCCTTTCTCTTCCGGAGAGATGTTTATACGCTAAACAAAATAGGATGTCCTGAAGCATTAAAGCAGTTGTCGGAAAGTTTATTTCCAAACATACAATATTAGGAATTGCAGTTGAGGAAGTTTCATTACATTTTGCATCATTGTTGAAAGTTGTGAGTAGTCAGGAGGTCGGTAATTACTGACGATTACCAACAGGTGGCGCCGGACCCTACCTAATCTTCTGAAGAAGGGAGTGAAGTTTGTTTGGACAGATTTTTGTCAAGAAGAATTTGAGAAGCTGAAAGCCATTTTATGCGACCATCCTATGATCAAAACACCTGACTTTGAAAAGCCATTTTCATTAGCAGTAGATGCCAGTGATGAAGCTGCAGAAGCTGTGTTGTCGCAGAAGGGTGATCGTGACGACATTAACCATCCTGCAGCTGACTTTTCAAAGAAATTTAATAAGCATCAAAAGAGTTATTCCATTATAGATAAAGAATTACTGTCGCTTGTTTTAGCTGTGCAATATTTCGCTGTATATGTTTGTAATGCTCAGAAACCACTGACTGTGTATACAGATCATAACCCATTGGTGTTTCTGAGCAGTGAAAAACAAGAACAGAAGGCTGTTAAACAGGAGTTTAATTTTGCAAGTGTTTGACCTCATGATTTCTCACATTAGAGGCAAAGATAACGTAATTGCTGATTGCCTTTCCCGATGTTAAATGGGAAACATGTATCTTTACTAATCTGATATTCTGTTATTGTGTAAAATGATAAGTATTAACATTACTAGCTGTATGCGCCATTGAATTTTCTTTGGAGAAAAAAAAATCCTGTTTAGGTGAGAGGTGTTACGGATTAGGTTACTATTGGTGAATGTCCCTTTAAGATAGGGCATAGTGTGTGTGTGTGTGTGTGTCTGTGTGTGTGTGTGTGTGTCTGTGTCTGTGTCTGTGTGTCTGTGTGTCTGTGTGTCTGTGTGTGACGTGCTTACGTGAACAGAAGGAAAAAGATGTTGTTGACGAAGTCAGTTGGAGTCAGACAGACAGAGAGAGAGGGAGAAAAGATCTTGAGACACCAGCCTGCTAGTTTCTCTATCGATGGATGAGAAACAATAACTGTGTCTGTCACTGCAATCCACATATGGATTTCTGGAGTAATCCGGTGGAGTACACTTTGTCGTTAACCTCTGGAGGGAAACATGTGTTTGTGTGGACGGCCACGTCTCGGATGCTTCTCGGGGTGGCAGATACTATGGAACGACGCAGTGGAGTTCACTGTTGTTGACCTGTCGAAGGAAACAGGTATTTGTGTGGACGACCACGATTCGGATGCTTCTTGCGGTGAGGAAGGAGTAAGGTGTTGTTTGGGTTCCATCGTGGAACATTTGGATTTCGTAATTACTCACTATTTTCTCTCTACATGTACGTCTTATCTTCAGACAACGTTGGTTGTTGAAGAAGCCTTTGCTCATGTTTCACCTTATGGCTTGCTGACTGGAACTTTAAGAACCATTCCTGGACTTGGAGTTTGGGAATTTGCCACACACACACGACGAGTTCAGTTTTGGGGTTAATGTTTAAGGTTTAACATTTTTACTTCTTACATTCTAACATTTTTACTTTTATTTTTCTTATTATCATAAGTAGCTATTAATAAAGTAGTTTTTGACGCTGAATCATGACTCAGTGTGTTTATTTTGTTGCTGGTTCGTAAGACTTAAAACTGGAGTCCACCTGATTTCCGCAAAAGCTCGACCCCAGTTGAAAGGCAGTGACCTTCCTGATCATCAGTACTTCAACACTACGCGCACTGATGCATGTCCAGACCCAAACAACGAACTCTTGTCATTTTCCATGTGGCGGTCTTGTGACATTTCTGTGACGTTTCAAGCAGGGAATTATTGAGAACAAATGGTCTACAGTCGACTCTCCGTATCAGATGCTTTAGTCAACCCCAAAACTGCGCTCAAACTCTGAAAGCCGACTGTTCATTTCCTTCCCCAGACTCTGCCTGACGCACTGAGTTCATCCAACATTTTATGTGCGTTGCTCCAGCATCTGCAGTCTCACCTGGGTCTCTGTCTGCCTGTCAGTCTATCTATCTCTCTCTCTCTCTCTGTTCCTCTCCCATTCTCTCTTTCTCTGTCTCTGTTTCTCTGCATCTCCATCTCTCTCTTTCTCCTCTCTGTCTTTCTCCTCTCTCTGTCTCTCTCTGTCTCTCTCTCTCGCTCTCTGTACGATAAAAATTGTATTGTCACGCAATGTTAACGTTAATTTCCAAGAAGCGACCAGTGGACGAGTTCAGATAATTTTTGGGGCATTAAGCTGTTCTATTGTGGTGCTAAATTGGATGTAGTTACACTGCCCTTGGAAAAAGTGATGATTTTCCCACAGCTATCACCTGAATTTGCAGGTCTTTCTCGGTGATCTCCTTTCAATGAAGCAATTTCTGCATAATTGTAAAGGAAGAAAATTCAAATTGTCCACGTCCTCTCACACCCAGGCTCACACTACACTTTCGCACACGGGCTGTCACTTCCAAACAAAGAGTCTTGCTCAACGTCATTCACATCTCTTCCACGTGACGTACTCAGCAATCATTCCCTCATTTTTCACGAGGCCTTTGCATTTGTTTATACCAATGTAACCTCTGCGGAGGTCGTGCATGCAGAGAAGAAGGTGATGCAATCTGTGTCTGATGTGCTGGGGATCTGTGCACGGAGAACCTGGGCATTTCACGGGTCCAGAATGGTGTCTCAGAATTCCACTCTAATCGAGAGGAAACACGTTTAAAAACAGTTCAGATTCCCGCAGTGTTTCATCCTCACTTCCCAGCTCTGGAGACAAAATAAACAGCGCTGAACGCAGCCAAAGAATGAACGGTTACATTGTCCATTTCACTGGATTTGTGTAAGTTCAGTAAATATCTAGAATCACTTACTAGGGTAAGAAATGCAAGTAAAATCTGTTGAGTCATAGTTGCTCTTTTTCAGAGAAAGAAAATAAGGATTGATTTTTGGATTTACTTCAGCGTTGGAAGCAGCACAGAACGGTTACATTGGCCATCAACGCGACCAAGTGATCTCAGGTGCTTGGTTCATGTCGCGGAGACTTGGCTTCGAATCCAACTCCGGAATGTAATGTAGCCACTGACTCATCCTTCGCATCAGTTTCCTGTTATACTGCCGGCAGTGTTGGCTTGCACAATCAGTCCTTCGAGCACTGAACACCTCTCGTCCTCCTGACTTATCATTGCCGCTCGATTTTAATACAGAATGTGAGCCCCATGAAATTGTATCACGCCGCTCCCACGTCGTTCTGTCCACCCCATTTACTGGTCCCAACTGCTCCAGATGCTGCACACGGGAACAATCGGAGATCCCGTGACGGTGACTTCCGCCTTGACTTTTCCAGGATCCCCAGAGATAGACATTTACCGGAACAAGGCTGCGTCATTTTCCTAGCACCTAAGTGTTACATCCTGCTTCCCTGCTGACTGACGAATGGACCGTTCTCGGAAATGACATCACCGCAATGATTACAATTTCAAATTCGTTTCTCCATGGGATCAGTGTGTCCGAGGAGCAGACGGTCTCGTGAGTGGTAGGAGCTGTGGGATTCAGAGTGAATGGAAGTGGAGCCCATGACAGTGATCGCCGAAAGTGGTGGATGATTTCTCAACGGACCATGAACCCATGAACACTACCTCATTATGCCTCTTTGGCACTGTTGATTTATTTTTCGAAACTTATCGGAATCGATATGTCGTTTTGTCTGCACTGTACTGCTGCCGCAGAACAACAAATTTCACGACATATGTCAGTTGTAATGAACCTAATTATGATACTGAAACATTCAGAGAGGCGTTGCTTAAAATAAGTAATATACCTGCAGACAAGAGATCCGCCAGTCACAGAACGATGGCCAAGGCATTATTTCAGGACCACTTGGCTGCACTAACTTCACACTTGTGATTCGTTTAATGTCCAATGTAATTCCAACACTGTCGAAATTATGTTCAGCCAGTGAGCCTCATCAGCTTTGAGGCGCAGAGTTCCAAATATACGCTTCCTGTGGCCGAAAACAATTCTTCTCGTCTCCTCTGACTGGCCCAGCCCTTACCCTCAGACAATGGGTCCTTGATCTCGACAGTTCCAACTTCACCGGACAAGCCTTCTTAACGTCAAAACACTACGACTCTGGCCCTAATATGAGTGACAGAACTGTCAAGGCAGCATTGACCTCTTTTAAACCCGGAATGTATGGGACCTGATGGTCTTTGAAAGGATGGTGCAGAAACAGTTTAACTGGAAAAAAAAATCTCTTGACTGCACGAGTTAACACTGTTTCTGTTCCATGGAGCCGGATAACACGTAAATACCATTCTGCCCACCGTGACCTTGCCGCCCATCAAATCCCGATCTGTACCAACCTCATTTTAACCATATGTCACCCAGTAATTGCAATCTCATCCCAAGCTAATAAATTCTATTCAAAACTATTCGGTCCCACTTCTTCCTCGTCCATTGAGGAGCTGTCTCATCTCACATCGACTGCCAATTCCAAGACCTAGTCAACAGTACCGAATAGGCAATGTGGCCATCAGTGTGTCATTGAGATCTGTGTTGCGGGGTAGCGGGACTGCTGGTTCACATTAAGTAATTCTGCTGTAAGTTCCAGGTCACTGGACCCCGAGGCTGCTGTATGATCGCCCAGGGGAACTTTATAATGACCCTCTCTTCCGTGAGATTTAGCTGCTGGAGATCTGGACGCAGGTGAGCATTGTTTTGTACCAGGCGGTAAGATAAACTTTCATTCAGTTCTGCAAAGAACACGTTCTTATTTGTCCCCAGGACCACGCAAAAATCCCTAACAGTGTAATAGCAATCATCTGGATCGTCGGGTTTCTCAACCAACCTCTCCTCCCTTACCGAGTCTCGGACAAAAAGGAGAGGTGTTGTAAGTCATCTGACGACTCACATGGAGTTTATTATTCGTCTTTCTCTGATATTCCATTACAAACTGTCTGCAGCTCCGTCATAAAGCATCCGTCCTCCTGACTATTCAGAATCTAGCCTGCATTGAAGAGCAATAGATCTTCTCAACACATCCGTTTCCAAGTAGGCCCTCAATTAGCGACATAGAACGCAAGTTGAACGCCACTAAATGGCGTGTCCATTCGCACTGGCTGCTGAACACATTGCGCAAGAGATTCGCCACTTTAAAAAAAAGCTGGTCACATGTCTGTTCGGGGGACTCGTTTCAGGAAGAACCATGTTCAGAGCGACGTTTAAATCTCGCAGCTGGAAACGTCAGTATTGATACGTCCCTGGCATTTTCCCATTGAATTGCGGTTATAATAGAAAAGACCGAGATATTTCTCGTCGGAAACAACACCCATCGGCCATCCGTCCGTTAGACGCGCGGCTGGAAACCACTGTTCACAGACAAAGAGTGAATTCACGACGAGAAACGTAATTCCCAAAGTTCCAAAATAAATGATCCCAGCGCTGCTGCTGGAGGCGAGGTCGCCGGCAATAAAAATAAAGGGAATTTAACATGTGACCTTGATCAAAATCAGTGCTTTAATTCTCGGAAGTGATTCGCACATGATTTGCATTCTCCTTCTGTCCAAAATTTGTAAATGTTTCTTTCGCATGGTAACATCAATTCCTCAGCTGTCTGACGGTGGATTAGAACGTAAAGTTAGATGTTCAATTCATCGAAAGGTTTTGAATGCACCTGTGTGCAAGGTAACATTTTACCTCCGTAACCTGGTCCGCTTGCATTTATCTGAGACGAATTCTTCGACCTTTTTCACTCACTTAAATCATAGAAATACGCAATATATTTCCGAATTCTGCCGAAAGATGATCCTGAAGCAGACCGAAAAATCACTGGACAGGTAAAGTGGGAAATCAAGCTGTTGGGACCTAATGCCCGGAATTCCGACATTATTTCTTTTCTTGACGTACTCATTATTCTTAGCGGATGTTTGTCCACATTCTTCTGCTCCTGTCTGAACGTACAAGTGTTTGTGCAGCAGCTCGGAATCAGGAGCATGTCGCGGCTTCAGTCCACGATCAACAACGGGTCGTGGAAACCAGTTGAATAATAACGCCTTTTTAATTGGGATTGACATGAAAAATACGAAACACGTCATCCAATGCAGCATGAAGTTGCCGGATATTGCGAAGAGGAAGATGATGGACTTCCATTGGTTTTCCATTTCGGCATCATTGCGATTCACATCATTCTTGCTGCCCCTCACCTTCTTGCGGACTCTACTGGTCGCTAAAATGTGACCTACTGTCAGAGCGTTGAGTAGTGATATCAAGAATATTGGGAGCTGAGGAACCAGCGGTGAATCCAGCTGAATATCACCCATACGGGTTTAGTTGGGGAAACTAACTTTGCGTCGCAGCCCCATGGTACTTTCTCTTCAATGAATGAAGGGTTAAAGCAACGTACCAGGGGATGTTTTTACAACAAAACAGCGTTATCACTGTCCTTATAACTCTGGTTACACTTTTCTCCGTGCAATATTTAGTCCTCAACTTGTGGCAACAAATCATCACATGTCGTTCAAAAGTGAACGAGCCCGTCAGCCACACAGAACTGTCTGTAGCTGCATGAATAAGAACCTTATGGAAAAAACACACACACTTGGGGAAGGGACAGGAGAGTTTCTGGGAAAATATGGGTCATTCATCCAGAACGGTATCACGTCATTGCCAATTCATATAGAGGACAATTAAAATCAGCAGAAGTTCAGTGGGAAAGGTGAAGCCACTGGAGTCGTCCGAACGGTGAATGCAGATTTGAATCTGTGAGCAGCAGTGCAGGGGACGGGAGGCGAGAGGTTGAAGTGTACCGGGTTTCAAATTATGTTTTCAGTGCGGGGCTCGTGAAATAGACTAACAGGGAAACTAGTGGTCAAAACAAAGGGATCGGAATCAAAACTGTACGCGCCTGGGCTGAAATTCTGACTGGCGAATGAGTGAAAATGTAACGTACAGAGCAGCGCCCAACTCATTGATGTGCAAGACCGCACAAAGGTGCCTGTAGACGGATGGGTAACATTCTGTGTTCATATGTTCAGCACGAGTTGATACCAAAAAGAACAGACGGATGAGTTGTTGACAAACAGTGGCTGATTGACCTGATTATTAGTTTTACCGTAATGCGGGATGAAAGAGCCGTGGATACCTCACCTCATTCATTTCAACGAAAATGCTGCTCGAAGTCGCATTTACACAGTTACTTCGCAATAGTAATGGCAGTGAACTGAATACGGCAGGGGCGACATCGATTGGAAGGTGGCCCAAGGAGATGACACGGAGAGCTGGAGGGCATTTCCATTCCGGAGTGAAGGGAGACTCAGCCCAGCTGCCCTCTCCTTTTTACAATATGCTCTTCCATTTTTCTGAAGAGGGTGGGTAAAATTAGAAACAAACGCACATGGTGGGTGGCGTAGAATGGAATTTCTGGTCAACCCCGTGGGCGCTGACAATCGGACGCAGTGTGAGAGCGGCAGAAATGGCAGAGCAGGGGCGGGAAATGGAGGAAAGGGAATTGAGCAGAGAAAACAGACGAAATGACACATGCTTCAGGGGGTAGGAACTGAGGTAACTGGGGGAAGAAGTTCACGGGTTGATGACAGTGTATGGACATCATCAAAGCGGGGTTAGCAAAGCATAAGTGATTCATGGATTTCTAAACTGTCGTACAGGGGTGGATAGAGGTGAACTTTTCTGATCAGTGTGTTGCCCAAACTGGAGATTCTAATACACTGTGCCGCAGGTTGCAATGACTGAGATAGCACAAAAACGATGTCCCACGGAGTCCTCGCCCCCGACCCACGCCAATCCTGAAATAATTCCACGTTATTCTACGCTCGATAATGATTCGTCCTGGACAGACACCAGCAGCTGTGGCCCGAACAAATCGCTGACCCAACGATGTCAGGGCAATAATAACATTGCAAAAAGTTGTGAGAGAAATAAGTGCATTTACAGAGCTAGACTTGTTGCCAAATTAGAAACGGCAGAGATTGTAAGAGAACACGGAATGGCAGCGGAAGTTGGCCGATTGAAATGCCTTCAGAGAAAGAGTGGGGGCCCGGCAGATTCTGTTCGTGGTCGTAGCAGAAAGTCTGCAAACTTTTAATCAGTTTGGAAAGGAGCGGTTTGGGAGGGGAGTTGAAGATTTATTGGGAAAAACGGGTGAAGGTAATTGGAGAGAGCTTGCAGATCTGCCAAAATAACGGATATTTTAAAATACATTTTCATGGAGCACTGTTTGTCCAAGGCCGATGAAATCCTTGCGGGCGATAGGCCCAGTATCAGACTTCAAGGTTCTGATCATGAAAAGAAACTGTTTGCCTGAAGTCACGCGAGAAATCCCGGAATTTGTCCGACGTCGGGAGGAGAACATGGTGGAAGGATATCACGGGGGAGGGGGCGGGGCGAGGAGGTGACATTGATCTGTGAAATAACGTCAGGGCAGTTTCAGGCCGAGGCTCTGCCATATTCTATCGCAACCTCCGTACAATTGATACCGTCAGCAAAGGTACTCTCTCAATACCCTGGGCTAAATCCCATCAGGCCCTGAGGACTTATTCACCTTAAAGTTCTTTAAGAGATACAATACGTCTTCCTTCATCTCAAAACGCCCCATCATATTTGCCCGCTCCACATTGATCTCACTATCTTTTCTAAATACCGACGTAATGTACTCATTCTGGACCTCGCCCACATCCTCGGTCGCCAGGCACATCATCCCTTCTTTATCCTTGAGTTATCCTCTTGCTTTTGATCTATGTATGGAATCCCTTTGGATTCACCTTAATACAACTTGCCAAGAACTTTTCATGGCCCCTCCTGGCTCTCCTAATTCCCCTCTTGATTTATTTTCTAGCTCCTCCATAACCTTCAACTGTTCCGTTTAATGTTGGCTTCCCAAACCTGACATTGGCTTCTTTTCATTTCTTCTTGATTAAATTCACCAACTCTTGCGACATCCAAGGTTCCCTTAGCTAATTGCCTGTGTGAATCACTTTCCAAGATTTTACTGTATTCACTTTGCAAGGCCTGAATTCATTGTCCACAAGTGACTGCGAAAGGGAAGGTGCTGGTGAGCCATCTTCACGAACCGCTGCAATAATTCTGGTGATGGTTCCCCCACGTGATGTCAGAGAGTGAGTTCCAGGATACATATCTGAAGGAACCGACAGAGGGTATAAGAGTGTTGTGTGTGTGGTCGTGGTGACAATTGTGTTCACTAGTTTATGGTGCTGTCGGCCGTGTGGCCTAATGGAGAAGGCGTCTGATTCCGGAAAAGGAACATCGGAGCAATCAGAAGATTGCAGCCTCGAGTCCTGCCACGGTCGTTTGCAGTTCAACGGATATAACTTTGCTGTCTGCTTCCTTTTTAATGCGTGGGGCTGTTAGCGTACAGTCCGCGGACGCAGGTTCAATGCTGTCATACGGTTCTGTCTGTGTGGAATGTCGGGAGATACATGTCAGCGAATGTTAACTGTATGAAGGGGTGCTCTGTGGTCCTCCACTGATTAGACAGATCCAATGTCCTCCATTTACGTCATATGGAAACATACATGTACTGAATATTTCCCAAAAGATCAGCTTACAACTTGGAGGGGATTTCCATGTGGTGGTTTTTCCGTGTGCCTGCTGTCCTTTGCCCTCTGATTGGTGGAGAGTAGCTTTCGTGGTCTCACCTTGTGCGTGGTAGAAGTCCAGAACCCGGCGATGTCAACGTTGAGGGAGGTGAATGAACTTTTTTTCCAGTTGTCCATACATTTCTGACACAAATATCCATTGTGTTGTCCATTTTATTTTCTAAGGCTCTCAGTTTGCCGTGTGTGTTGCTCTGTAATGGACTGAATCAAAAAATACAAACACACAGAAGAAGTCATTCTCACTAATAACACGAATGACAACAATTCTGATTTTCTGCGAGCTATTTGTGCCGGCAGCCTTTCGCGACAGCTCAGGACGTTAACACCTTCCCCGTGACATCATCACATTGTTAGATCAACTGTTCCCGCAAGAGCTTAGATGATTTAAAAACTGTCAATGTGTGTTTCCCTTTGCGATGAGCTTGCACCTCACCAATTTTGTGTTTCTGAATGAAAACTGTGCATGTTCTAGCCCACACTAATGCATATCACACAGAGATTCTGCTCAGCCAGATCACACAACACCGTTGGAAGTTACACGTTCTGAAATGGAGTCGACTTCTTCGTGATCTTGTAAGGCTTCGTCTGTAAAATCCCGATGGAAGGAAATGGTGCCGTTTGATGGACAGCAGTTCGGATTCACAAATGTGATGGCCGCCATTAGATGCAAGAACATTTTGGAAATGTGTGGGACAGACGGCGAACAATAAGAACTATGTTCGGGCAAAGCAGAACGTTGGGGACATCGTAAAATTGTGGCTCAGGGACATTAAAGCACAACATTACCTCTAATTCAAAGGAGATTTACGTGACTTCAGTTTCCTGTGGCAGGACCTGATTTCACATTGAGGCTGATCCAAGTCAGGATTACGTTGCACTGAGTCAAGATGATGATTGCTTATTCTTTTTTTAAAAAAATAATGCCATTAACTCCTCCCACTTCAGAATACTTTGGGATCTCTGACGTTCCATCATTCTTTCGCCAACAGGTGTATTTTTTCTCTTTTGAACCAGAGATGATCTTCTGTTCTGACGGAAACTCGCGACTCTATTTTCCTCAGGGACTATCCACAGTGACCGGGGTTGCTCTTTGTAAATATATAGGCTTCTATTGCACTTGCGTTATGTTGATCGATCCAATTATTGACGCTGAAACTTTTTTTTACTTCTCAGGAAATTCCCTCGACTTAACAGCACAGAATCACATAATGTCTCCAGCAAGGAAGAATCCACTTTTTCCCGTATGTAATGGTTCAGTGTGAGACTAACCCAGCGAGAACCAATCCATTGCCTGGAGCACATCTTGCCGGTATGTACATTCATTGTATATTTCTTCCCAGAGACTGATACAGACCCAATCTGAACGCTGGGATTGATTCTCCCTCATTGCTGGCTGACTCATTTCGAACGCAATTATTTGCTGACTAAAACGTCTTAGTTTATTTCAGAGCACTGAGAAACGACCTTCCATGAATTTTGTGCGCCTGTATTTTCGTGTAAAAAATAAGCACATGCTTCTACCCTGCATGTAATAACCTAATCGATACGGAAGCGCATTGGCAATGCATCCCAGGTTTGTGTTAAAATATAACGGCTTTTCGAAGATATTGAGATTACAGTTATACTATTTCAGGGCGGAAATTTTAAAATATTGATGTATTCTCCCCCTTCCCCCATCTTTAATCAGCCAGATTTCAAGAAGTAACTCTGCAAAGTTTGATTCGGCCTTTGACCTGTCAGGTTTGGATGGCGGTTCCTCTGGCTTCCTGATTTGTACATTGTTTCTGGTAGTTTGCTTCTGTTGGGCCTGGTTGTGGAAGCACAACGAATTCTTCCGTTTTTCTCCTCTCTGTGAAAAAGCGTTTGCTCGTATTCACTTCAACTTATTTTCGTCACTCCTCACGGTAAACTCAGACAAAACACCCTATTTCCCAACTCAGTCAACTTGTCCAGATCGGCTAAAATCCCCCGTGAATCCACCTCACATTTCACAGTCCCACCCAGTGTTGCAGTGTCCGCAAAACATTCAGCTATTGCATTCTGTTTTCTCCTTCGACTATCTATTTCTCCAGTCTCTGTACTTATACCTACTTATACCTGCACACCATTTCCTCTCCCTCAAACTTTGTTATTCAAACCCTGTCATTACATTACTCCCATCATATGAGGAACGTCTGACGGCTCTTGGGCTGTACTTCTTGGAGTTCAGAAGAATGACGGGGCCTCAGAGAAACATGTAGAATGTTGAAAGGCCTGGACAGAGTAGAAGTGGCAAAGCTGTTTCTCATGGTAAGGGAGTCTAGTACAAGAGGGCACTACTTCAGGATTGAACAGCGCCCATTCAGAACAGAGATGCAGAGAAATTTCTTTAGCCAGAGAGTGGTGAATCTGTGGAATTTCTTACCACGGGCGGCTGTGGAGGCAAAGTAATTGGGCGTATTTAAGGCAGAGATTGTTAGGTATCTCAGTATCCAGGTCATCAAAGGTTATGATGAGAAGACTGAGTCACTGCAGAAGTACAAGAGTCCCAGACTTTCTTTGACGCAAAACATACAATTGTTTCCTTGAAATGTTATCCCAAATGCAAAATAATGTGTCCGTGAAAGACAACAAGGAAATGTTAGAACATATAAATGGGCCATGACAATGTCTTTACTCCATCTGCGGACAGCTGAAGCAGTGCAGACTTCACCTGGGACTGACCAAACCAATCATCTGCGCGTCCACTGAAACAGGTTGCTCCTTACCCCATCGGAACCATTTCAAGAAAACAACTGCATGTTTTGTGTCAAAGAAAGTCTGGGACCGTCGGTAAAATAACATTGATATGTTTTCTTTCTCAACAGCAATTCATTGTTCGCGGGAACGTCACTGACCAGCAAACTACACGATGAATCATCTCCATGGATGTTGCTTGACCTGCTGAACATCTTCAGCTATCAATGTCGTGCCGAACGCCATGTTCCTTGTCATGGAATCTATGACACGTCAGTCGAGCAGCGGAAGGCACACTGTTTAACAACGAAAGCTGGTGATCTTACGCTTCCCTCTTCGGTGCGAAAATTCACTTTAACTGCAAGCCTTCTGCGAGCTGCGTTCTAAACAGCGCCAAGAAACCCCTCTAAATCCAACGTCTAAACCGCTTCCGCAGAGAACTCCAATTGATATCACATATCCAGGTGGAAGTGAAATACACAACGCAGGCAGAGGAAGATATGAAGAATTTTACTTTGGATTCAGGGAAGTTTAACAGGGCAAATATTTTCAAAGTGAAGCTTGAGAAATTTGGAAGAAAGCAGGAGATAAAAGAACAAGAAGATACGTAAACTATCAGAAAGACTGTAAATGTAATTGAATATTTGCCTTTACAGAAATGGGTCCGTAATTCGACGAAAGGAGCGCAAAGCTAACAGTGTGAAGCACTGACTGCAGCACAGCAGGGCAGATATGTTGGTTGATAAACGGGTCCTGAAAGGACTTATGAGGCGATGTCAAATTAAAACATGGTGCATTTCAATGAAGTTCACTTTGCATTTCCATTTAAAGTCCGACGACCTTTCGCTGAGGCGTTTAAACAATAATACCATTCACCGCGTTGAAGCCAGATAATCTTTTCCTCTGCGGAAACCCTCTTTATTTGGACCCTACTCATTCAGTGGTAAAACCAGGAAGAACGTTTTAGGCCCCAGATACAGACTTACGAGAGATGTTCGCACATTTCTATCCAGTCATGTGACGGTGATAAAATAAACGAGCTGTGACCAAAAGGGCAAATATTAGATTTGACGTCACCAATGTTGACACCTTTCTTATGTTTGGATATTGAGTCTTATCTGAACACCGAAGCAGCGAGTATTTGAAGAACTGCAAATCCATGGGATGTTCCCAAATCCCCGAAGCTGTCATCGCGATGACACATGTGACTGAATTGCCTCGCACTGCAGCCGCGGCGCCCCGGGGCTGGAGCTAGTGGATGTTTCGGCTGGTTGATGGGGAGTCGCTCAAGTGGCAGATTTTCCCTCCATGTTTTTGAGTCAAAGAAGAAGGGAAGTGTTGGGCTGAACAAGGGGATATCGCTGATCGGAAGAGACGAAGTGACTCACTGTGGAAGTGAAGTTGCAGATGATGCTTCTTCGTCTGTGTAAAGTGCAGCTAGTGGGAGTTGGTTTCTGTAGTGTAGCGGTTATCACGTTCACCTCACACGCGAAAGGTACCCACTTCGATCCTGGACAGGAACATGATTTTGTATCTTGCTTCAGATGGTAAGGCGAGTGCGTCTTTTGGTCGTTCCGACTGACATTTGAAAAAGCGGCCAAAAGATTTTGCTCTGAAGTCAGAAGACTTGATTCAGTTAAATTCCTCATACCTGCTGTGAAACCAAATACCTCCGTCATGTTTGCGCTCTCCCTCTCTCTCTGTCTCTCTCTCCCTCTCCAACTCTCTCTCACTCTCTCTCTCTCTCCCTCTCGCCATATTCCCTCCTCGTCTCTATGTTTTATTCTCTCACTTTTTGAAGGAGACGGTTATTTAGGACTGAAGGAAAGAGAAATGTCTCGATTCAGGTGAATTATCCCATGGGACCGCTGCGAAGACTGGGTCAATGACTTCATTAGGAACAGACAGAGTTAGAATTCCGGAAACCAAAGGAATGAGTGAACAAAGAAAAGACAGAAAGTTGTCTTGATATCGACTAAGCATTGTTGAATGTAGGAGCGAGCTCGACGGGCCGAACGACCTGCTCGTGATCCAATTGATTCTGTTTTTTGTCACCTTCCAGTCTTTCTCTCACAAGCAAAGTCCCATCTCTCCATCTATCCTCCGCTTCTGCCTCTCTCTCTCTCTCTCTCTCTGTTGATAGCTTCCTGTTGTTCTCTTTCCATCTGTGTCCATAGCACACTTTTCTGCTCCCCTTTCAGTCTCTTGCTCTCAGATGTGTTGTCCTATTCCGTCGATCACTGCATTCCTCCATCCCTCCTTCTTTCTCTTCTTCTTCCTCACCTTCTCTCGTCGTTGTTAATTTCTGTTCTGCAGTGATTCATTCCTGTCTCCGAGATATCCCCCACTCTGTCTTTCTATTTATCACACACAGCAAGTATCCATCAAAGTATCTCTTTGGGGGCGAGAGAGAGAGAGAAAAAGTGAAAAAGAATGAAATGCCGACAGATGGGATGAAACGAATCCCTTGAGGGATAGAAGGTATGTTGGAGAACAGCTTAGAAAGAAATCAGGAGGGCAAAATGAGGACACGCCACAGGTTTGGTGGAAAAGGTCAAGGAGAACCCTGAGATATTCTGTGAACATTGAGACAAAAGTGTAGCAAGGGTGGGAATGTCTATTTAAGGATCAGTGAGTTTATCCATGTGTCGAGTTACAGGGAGATGGGCGAGGTCTCAAATGGATATCTCTCGCCTGTATTTTTCATGGAGAAGATCATGAAGGTTGGGGCGTTCACAAAACCAATAGTGATGTCTTCAATCATATACACATGACAAATGTGGAGGCACTGGGAGTCTTACGGTCATCACGGTGGTTATTTCCACGGGCCTGACTACATGTAGCCTGTGACATTGTGTAAATGCAGGAAAGAAATTGCTCGGGGGCTGGCAGAGATTTTTTTAACATAGTTAACCACGTGAAAGCTACCGGAAGACGGGAGGGAGTCTGATGTTGCACCTTTACTTCAGAAGGGCTGCAAGGACAAGCCAGGGAACTACAGGCCGGTGAAGGGACTTATGATGGGAAAGTGACTTGAAGGTATTCCGACAGACAGAATCTACCTGTTTTTGTGAAGACAAGGACTCAACAGGGATTGTCAGCACGGCTTTGTGCCGAGGTCGCTGCCTGACGAATTTGATTGATCTTTTAAGAGGTCACCACGAAGAGCAACAAGGCCAGGCCCGTGGACATTTATAGAACTATGGATTTTACCAAGGCATTTGAAAATGTCCCGCGTGGTAGGCTATTCATGAAGGTTGGATCACATTGGACTCAGTGAGAACGAGTCAATTGGATGCTAATTTGGCATGGTGCTGGGTGTCGGTGTCCGGTAGTGAAGTGTTCCTTTTGCATTGGAAGCCCGTTATCAGTGGATTTCCGCATGGATCTGTGCCCTGTTCCTTGTTTGTAACATCTATATTGGCGATAGAAATGAAAATTAAGGTGGCAATTTTATTACCCGTGCGGGATAAACCAATATTGGTGGGGTAATTAAGAAGGTTATCTGAGACCACAACAGGACCTCGATCAACTGGGAATGTGGGCCAAGGAATGGCAGATGGAATTTAACTTGGACAAGTGCCAAGTGTCGAATTTCGGGATGTTAAACCAGGGTAGGACATACACAGTGAATGGGAGGGCCCGGTGGAGTGTTGCAGAAACGAGAGACCTCAGAGTATAAGTACATAGTTTCAGGAATTTGACAACCCAGAAATACAGGTTGGTGGAAACGATGTTTTTCACTCTTGCTCTCATCAGTCAGGGCACTGAATGCAAAGTTGGGACGTCATGTTCGAGCTGTGAGTGACACTGGTGAGACCCCACGTGGAGAACTGTGTGCCAGTCTGGTAGAATCGCTGCAGGGAAGATGTCGTTGCCTTGTGGTGGTGCAGAGATTATTCACAAGTATGTTGCAGTCACTTAACATCTTCACTTTTCAAGAGAGGCTGGATAAGCTGAGAATTTTTCCGCTGGTCAACGGCGGCTGAGGAGTGACTTCATGGAGGTTTATAAAATCATGAAGGGCATAGATTAGTTGCATTATTACTATCTCTTTTTCTTGGAGAGGAAAGACTGAAAATGAAGGGCATACAGTGGCATGCAAAAGTGTGGTCACCCCTGGTCGACACTTCTGTTACTGTGAATAGTTAAGTGAGTAGAAGATGAACTGATCTTTAAAAGTCATAAAGTTAATGATGGTACATTATTTTCAACATTTTAAGCAAGATTAGTGTATTGTTTTTGTTTTGTTCAATTTTGGATTGAAAAAAGGAAATGAGCACCATGCAAACGTTTAGGCACATCAAGAGATATGAGCTCTCAGATAACGTTTACCAAGGTCTCAGACCTTCGTTAGCTTGTTGGGGCTATAGCCTGCTCACAGTCATCGTTATAAAGGCCAGGTGATGCAAATGTCAAAGCTTTATAAATACCCTGACTCCTCAAACCTTGTCCCAACAATCAGCAGCCATGGGCTCCTCTAACCAGCTGCCTAGCACTCTGAAATTTAAAATAAATGACGCCCACAAAACAGGGGAAGACTATAAGAAGATAGCAAAGCGTCTTCTGGTAGCCGTTTCCTCATTTCTTAATGTAATTAAGAAATAGAAGTCATCAGGAATGGTGGAGGTCAAGTTGAGGTCTGGAAGACCAGAAAATTCTCCGACAGAACTGCTCGTAGGATTGCTGGAAACGCAAATCAAAACCCCGTTTAACTGCAAAAAAAATCAGGAAGAATTAGTAGACTCTGGAGTGGTTCTGAACTGTTCAACTATGCAGCGACACCTGCACAAATATGACCTTCATGGATGAGTCGTCAGTAGAAAACCTTTCCTGAATCCTCACCACAAAATTCAGCATCAGAAGTTTGCAAAGGAACATCTAAGCAAGCCTGATGAATTTTGGAAATAAGTCATGTGGACTGGTGAAATTAAAATAGCACATTTTGGCCGCAATGAGCAAAGGTATGTTTGGAGAAAAAGGTGTGCAGAATTTCATGAAAAGAACATCTCTCCAACTGTTGAGCACGGGGATAGATCGATCATGCTTTGGGCTTGTGTTTCAGCCAGTGGCACGGGTAACATTTCGCTGGCAGAGGGAGGAATGAATTCAACCAGCAAATTCTGGAAGCAATCATCACACCGTCTGCAAAAAATCTGAAGATGAAAAGAGGATGGCTTCTGCAACAGGATAACGATCCTAAACACACCCCGAAATCCACAATGGACTACAGCAAGAGGCACAAACGGAAGGTTTTGCCATGGCTCTCACAGTGCCCCGACCTAAACATCATCTAAAATCTGTGGATAGACGGCCCAATAATCTCACAGAACTAGAAGCTTCTTGCAAGGAATAACGGGCGAAAATACCCCAAACAAGAATTAAAAGACTCTTACCATGCTGCAGAAAGCGTTTACAAGCTGTGATAATTTTCAAATTGGGTGTTACTAAGTTCTGACCATGCAGGGTGCCCAAACCTTTTCTTCCAGCCCTTACCCTTTTTTGTTACTTTGGAACTGTACACAATGGAGATAAAAAGAAGGAATCTTGCTTAATATATTAAAGTGTCATCTTTAACTTTATGTCTTTTGGAATTCAGGTCATCTTTTACTCGCTTGGCTATTCACAGAAACAGGAATTTTGAGCAGGGGTGCCCAAACTTTTGCATGCCACTGTACGATTCGGGTGGGAGGAAAGATTGAAGGGGATCTGATGGACAAATTGTTCACACAGTTCGTGGTTTTCTTTATATAATGGGCTGCCAGAGAGAGTGGAGAGACAGGTTCATGTGCAAATTAAAAATACACTCTGACAGTTACATGGATAGGAAAGGTTTCAAGGAATATGGACCCAACTCAGGCAAATTTGACTGTATCAGGTCGGTTCCTTCATTGGCATGGACGTATTAGGCCGAAAGACCTGTGACTTCTGAGGAGTATGAAGACCTGCTTCGGAGCCACTCGACCCCCATCTCTCAACTCTCTTTCAGTACTCTCTTTCAGTATTGGTGTTGCTTCCTGAAACAGAGCTCAAACCTTTCATTCTGATTCCTGTCAATTTCCACTTGGTTCCATCTTCACATGGACCGCCTCTAACACTTCCTTTCCCTTTATTGCTCTTTTTTTTCCTTTTAACTTTCACTGCGTTGCTTTACAGCTCTGCTGGCAACTCGAGAAAATGAGTCTCTGAAAACAAATGTCACCAAATCGTAAATTTATGAAAACTACAGAGAACCGACTGCGATGCCTTGAAATATCCACTGTTCGTTGACAACCCGCCACACGAGAAATTAAATAGTTAATTCTAATTAATTCTATTTACTTCAATTGGAAAGCGTCGTTAAGGTCCAGAAACCTCGTGCAATCAATTAGCAGGGAAAGCCCAGAATAGAAAGAGATTTGTGTCGCTGCAGCGTTACAGTGTCTGTCGATGAGCATTAGCATCAGCTGTTTCTATGGCGCAATCGGCCAGGGCGTTCGGCTGTTAACGGAAAAGTTGATGGTTCGAGCCCACCCACTTCTGGAGACGATGAACGAGCAAATAACCATTTCCTCAGAGGTGAGAGTTTGAAATAGTGGTGCCCTTGGTGGATGTGAAACATTAATTGTACTTGCTATGGGATTTGCATTATATGGAACTTATATTTGTAATTGGAATCCCATGGATCTTGTGGAATCCAAAGAATGAAATGAACCAAACAAACAATATGAAACATTGCTGGTTCCTGACGCTGAAAGGCCACCAGGGAATGCCGGATTGCTCTGTTGGTCAAAGACAGCGAGTTTCCATGTGTTGATGAAGTATGGGAGTTCTGAACCGTTAACTTCCTCTCCCTCCACATATCATCTTTCCGTTTTACTTTTATTTCAGCATAATTCAAAAGACGTACAGGTCAGGAGCCGTGGGCATGCTATGTTGGCGCCGGAAGAGTGGCGACACATGGGCTGCCCACAGCACATTCTCGGTAACGCAAAAAGAAGCATTTCACTGTGTTTCGATGTACATGTGACTAATAAATAAATATATCTCATCTTATATTGTCTTAATTTCACATTCGATCAGGAGTATAATTCCTGACCAATTTATGTTCAAATGTTTCAACATAAACAATAAGCATTGCAATGGAAATTGGACAAGCATTTTGGTTTCAGTCATCATTCAACTGATGATGCTCGTTCATCATTTAATGGCTCCACTTTGTTTTTGTGAAATATTCTCCCACCGACTGTGATGCTGAGAAATCAAAATGCGCTTTACAGCGGTAGAATCAAGGAAACTTCGAGTGTTACAGCAGGAAAGCATGTTTTTCGGTCGGACGAGTCCCCAAGAAACATTCACCACCGACATACGCCAATCTTCCTTTATTCTTCCCATATACCTATCAATTATCCCAGATTATATCCATCTAAGACACACTGTGGACATGTTACCGTGAACAATTAGGCTCCAAACCCATTTTTTTCTTTGGGACATGGGTGGAATCCAGAGAAGATGCAGGAAACCCACACAGTCAAAGGCGGAAAATCACACCGCACCCAGACAGGACGAGGTGAGAATTGAACCCACATCTAATGCGTCCGGGCTCGGTGGCGCAATAAACAACGCGTTGGACTTCTATCGTGCAATTTTATTCAAAATGAACCACTTTACTTGTAATGAAACGGTGCTTTGCAACTCAATGGCGCAGTGATTTAAAGCACGGTTTTGAGGGTATTGATTCTACAGTGGGCTTGCCAAGCATGTTCTTGACTTTGCTTTCAATTCAGTAGTTATCAGTTATTTTCTCACCGGTGCAGGAGAAGGTTTACTGTGCGGCACTCTCTGAAAGAGGAGAAACGCACACTAGTCTCTTCTGCGCAGACTCAAAAATGCTGTTTGGTCATCAGAAATTCGTGCCCTCTAATTGTTTGCAAAATCCTATCGAGGAATCCGGTGCTGCAATAGGATGGAAACTGTGGGACTGGTTTTGTCTCTTCTTCAGTGAAAGAACGAAAGGAAGCGGACGCAAGTCTGCGTTTGACGAAATGTTATGCTCTCTTCAGCAGCTTTAACTATATGAACCAAATGGGGAGGTTGGGGCTCTGTAGTGCAGTGTGAAGCGGGTTGGTCTTCGAGAAATCTGTGACCAAGCGACTCAAAAGGTTGTGGGTTCACTTAAACAGAAAACAGGTGATTATTTTCTCTCAGCGCGTCTGAGTCTGGAACTTTTCGGGAAAATTGCAGCGGGTACTAAGTCTTTGATTATTTCGAAGACGGGGTAGATAAATACTTGACAAAAAGGGGGCTGATATGATAACGAGGTTGGATGGACTGCAGCGTTAAATGACTGAGCGTCTGGGTGCTCTCCTGGCTTTCCGATGTGAACGGATGTTTGTGTGTAGGTAAATGATTTATATTTTTGGTTGTCTTCAGTTCACTCAACTTCTTCCATTCCATTAATGTTGCAGGTTTTACAAGCCCCTTGCATTCTGTTCATGGTAATTCAAACATCTCTGAAGAAAAATCGACAAATTTGTCGTCTATAATTCAGGAAATAACGTCACCTTTTGACCCGGAACCTGTCCCCTCACAATATGCAAGTGCCCAGTTTATGCTGTTCCCAATCCTCGCAGAAACTCCGTTTCGAAATGGTAATCTTCATTAATTCTTTGAATTAAAAACCTACACTGAGAGGGCAATGGATAGAACCGTGCAGACGGAACGGTTTCTGGTGTGGTGCATGTTTTTCCTGATTGCAGTAAAGGCAACGGCGAGTAACCGTCATTAAATCAGAAGGACTTCACGAAAACTTCGGCCAATATTGGACGTTTCTGTACCTACCTCTTCGCACATATTATAACGGTTGTGAATATCCCAGAGGAGGTCCAGAAGATATTTTCTGGTATCGCAGCCAATGTGAGTGATTTCATTTGCAATTTTAAGCTGCGGAAGCTGGAATCGCTTCATTCAGATGAGGAACATTGAGAGCACCCTTTATGGGCATCTTGTTGTACATGCACAAGTCTTGCTGAACGTAAAAACACAGGTCGATAGAGTGGTGAGGTCACTCTTTGCATCCGCTGGAAATGTGTGAGTTGCACTCTTTTGACCTATGTCGACACTGAGAGTACTCATGAAAATTAGCGTCCCTGCACTGACGTCTGGTAAAACCTCATGGTCTGCCACCCTTGCGGCTGGCGTGACAACCATTTACTACTTCCGTCTCCGGTCTACTCTGAAGAGATATTGAATGGATTGGAAAACGGGAAGCCGCATCAAGCCTCAAACACTGTATCTTGGATAAATAGTTTCAAATCAAACACGGAGGGTATAAGAACTTTCAAGATAAACATGTTCAATCAGTGAGCGTTGGTAGTGGTAGTGTGGCCGAGCAGTCTAAGGCGCTGGATTAAGGCTCAAGTCTCCACTAAGGCGTGGGTTCCAATCCCACTATTGTTATTGGGTGCAAACCTACTGCACCCAATATTACCCGTTGCAGGATTAAAAATGCATTGAGAAATGTTTTGCAGAAAAAGAAATCACAAATCACCATGACGATGATTCAGCATTGGTGCCAAGGTCAATGATCTCACTGAAAGGCCGAAGAACAGTCATGAGTTGCTGTGGAGATTGTGCGTAGTTGTGATCGTAGCCCATATAAAAACGAAACAAATGGGCTTGAAAAATTCAATATCATGATGTATTCCAACATATCTGCAGCGCTGCTTCTGCCGTGTCTTGAACTACACAGCAAACTGGTCGGAGTTCGAGCCGAAAAGACCTGTGCAACGCGACGTGGGATCGTTTGTCAACAGGACCAGGACAAGGTCACAAAGCAGGACACGGCCGCGTTTGCAAACGATTGTCACCCTAAGCTAACACCATACAGCAAAAACGCAAGGAAACGGGAGAGAAGGTAGTCGGAAAAGTCATCTGGTTGAACTGCTCGCCCTGTTTCTTGATCCGCAGACACCAACAGACCTGTTGCGCTTTGGAGGCGTTTTATTTGTTCTGTTGCTTTTTGTTTGATGTTTGGAGGTGCGTGAACGGCGGTGCTTGCATGGAACCCGCCTTATCACACGGCAACTTATCCCATAAATGAAAGGCTCCGCTGGGAGTTGAACCTAGGATCTCCTGTTTACAAGACAGGCGCTTTGGCCGGTTAAGCCAAGGAGCCCCCGCGCCGTCCAACAGCTGTGACAATGAGATGCCTCTTGCATTAACTTCTCTTGTTCGTCTGCTGGTGAGGGAATTGCTTCAGATTCTGCTCCAGATTCGCTGCTCCGTCTACTTACAAACATTCTATCACCGTATCCAGAAACGGATTCTCCGCAGTAACGATTCCGCCTGATTTACTGAATATTTCCTCGCCTCCATTCTCAACACCTCAAAACCCATCCCGTCACCTCCGCTCTTTCTGTTTGATCTCATCACAGCTTCAGGAGAAGTCATCAGAAGTCAAATAAAATGGGCAAAATATCCATAGTCGGTCTTTTACAACTTCCTTTGGCGGTACGAACATGGATACCAACTGTTTTTATCCACTAAACGAGGTGGGAGCAGAAGGTAACAGGATGCAACCGGCATGGAATCGCTTCCAGCCGGGGGAGGTGGCTGTTCACCTTCAGAACACATTTTCCTGGGACTGACGCAGGCAAACCCTCTGCAAACTGACTTCTGGTTCCCAACCAGATCTGTATATAATTCCGTCCGTTACATCCCTTCTGTGTGAGAAGCGAGAGACGGAAATGTGCAGATCCTTAATAATGATACAATTTACATTTCTCAATGTTCTTAGGATTTGTAACCAAATTTCATCCTTATACATATTATGTTTCAGATTTAGATCGTTTTTACTTCACTTATTTCTGTTACAAAAGATTCTTAATTCGTGACTCTTCTTGGTGCTGCACAGATTTAAATATACTTCTGTTCACTCGTTTCTTGATCAACTGCGTAGGATGATACACAGCACTGGTGATGTTAATGAGAGGAACCGCGTGTTGGTACAGATGACCCACGGAGAAGGGAACGTGATGTCTGCGCTCAAGTGGTCCTCACCACTCACAATTAATTACGGTCTTGAAGCAGCTCACTCCGTACATCTCACGGAGCCAACTTGACCGCATTGTATCTGTCAGCGGGAAGGGGCGGGGCAGGAAAAGTGAACTTTCTAACTTTCCAAAGGGGATGAAAACAATGTTCAGTGTGCAAGTACATTCAGTTCCATCGCGGAATCATTCCACGTGTGGAAACTCTTGTCAGCGGTTAATTCTCTCCGTGCGTGAGAAATGCGTCCCTCCTTCTCGCTCTCTCGCAGGAAATCGTCCCCTTGCAGGTTTCTCAGCTCTTTCTCTTGGCGTTTCTAACAGGGTGCGACCGTGTGGCCTAATGGATAAGGCATCTGACTTCGGTGTTTGAGGCGAAGTCTTCAGAAGTTTGGGCGCACGAGTTCTTTCATGGTCTTTTCACCAACATGGTTTTGTTTCTATTCTGTCACTCACTCCCTCCACCACAACTGTCTCATCTGATTCAAACACACGCGTTTAAAGACCATCGACTTCGCGCAGTGTCCCTCGTCGTGTTTACCTCGGTCACTCCGCCTTTTCGTTTCACGTAACTTTATTTCATGTGTCTTGTCTGTGATATATTTCTGCAAACCTTCTCATAAACATCGGAGTGGAGCTCCTCAAACTGTCGGGAGCAGCTGCTGCTGGGAAGGCGGGATGTGCTGCACATTCAGCAGGTCAGATCGCAACGGAGGAGACACCCCAGTGAACCTTCATCACCATCGGGTTAGGATCTTAAACACAGGTTTTCCTTCCTTCAGAAATATTCTCGGGGTCTGAGCCTCATGGACACGTTCGGTGTTGCCAGGCCCGCTTGCAACAATTCCGGAAGCAAGGCTACATTTGATGGCAGTCGGCGACGGACGGATGGACATGGAGACGGCGGGGTTTAGTCCGAGGTGTGAAGCCAGGTGTTGGTCACCTGTTGCTTGCCCAGTCGTGCTGTGAACCTCTGAGAAGGATCAGTTCGGTTAGTTAATGTCAAACAGCTATAATCTATCTGATGATGACACCAGAAGTGGGGACTTGTTCTGTGCATTGCAGAACAGGAGAGAACCATGGAGAGGACCTTCACCCATCACATCTTCTCAGACCACAACGCCATATCTGCTTTCACGTGGCCCATTTCCTTCTATTCTCTGCCCGTCCGTCGATCAAGAAATTAATCACGTGCTTCTAAAATGTTGCACCGGGGTGAAAAGAAGAAGAATATTTTCTCCGAATCCACCCCTGAAAATATCAGTGCACCTTGATCTTTTCATTGGCTGCAGTAATCAAATTAGTCACGTCGCTATCTGTCTTCGTCAGGATGCCCGAGCGGTCAAAGGAGCTGCGTTTATGTCGCAGTCTCTACAGTAAGCGTGGGTTCGAATCCCACTCCTGACAGTTACGCATTTCAAATCTAGATTCTCCCTCTCTGTTTTCTCCCACTGCCGACAGTTTTACCTCGCCCCATCCTCGCTTTGGCCATTGAACAAACTTGTCCTTCCACAGATCACGTCTTCCTCAATTTACAATTCTTTTCGTCCTGTCGCCCTTCGTAATCTTCTTCTGGTCCTCTAGACTGTCGGAGATTATGGTTCAGCCTTTTCTAACTCTCCCGTCTCATATTCACATCCGTTGTTTCCCAACTCTTCAGTAGTCTACTGATGGTAACGATGAATGCAGTCACAGCCCGGGGGCAGGAGGCAATGGCGGGTTGGACCGCTGGGGAATGAGAATGCTTGAAAAGCTGCGAGACAGAGAGGGATCGAAAACCAGAAAAATACAGACAGTGCAGGAGTAGGAAGGTTAGACGGTGATGTGGCGGAAGACTTGCAGGTTCAGCGAAAGAACGATTGAGGTAACTGAGCGGAATGTGAGACAGAGCTGAGCCAGTTGATCCTGGTCCCAACTCTTCTTCTGGGTCATTTATCCAAACCCTTCTACTGTTGATCCAACAAATCTCCATCCACCCTACTTCATACAATTCCAATGATCCAGCTTCCACTACCCGCTGGAGCAGAGTATTCATGAGTTTCACCACCCTGTGCGTGAAGAACATTTTAGGTACCTCAGTTTCAAGTGACCTGCTCTTTATTTTAGAGTGCCGTCCCCTTGTTTGTGACACCCTCACTGGTTAAAACATCCCAACATCTGCCCTGTCAGTCTCCATTAAAATCTTTTTTTGGTCTGAATAAGGTCGGCGAACATTTCGCTGAACTCCGAAGAAATGGTGACCGTCATAGTTCAACATCAAGAATTCATAACTGAATGAACTAACACAGTCCCATTATATTCAGATGGAAGTGACAATTCCAGCACAGCTTTCATTGCTGGTGAATATTTCCAATCAGTTCAGTTAACAGAACAGGGGGCCACTTTTGCAGGAGTCTCGTGTGTGAACTGAGTTCCATGATATCAGACACCAGTCCGCTGTTTCTCAAAGAAAACTGTTTCGTTTTATTTCACGTTGTTTACTTTGTGTCTAACTGTTTGCAAAGAATTATCGATTTCAAAGAGTGCAGGCGATCTTCATGGGGAGTGGTTTTCCACCCAGTGTGTGTGAGGCCATCATATCACTCAAATCAGCAAAGGTTTGACAACTCCATGAACCTCGAGTAAATTAACCATGTGGGGAACCGCCCTTGTGGGGAACAGCTTCAAATACGCCCAGTTGTCGATTCTCCTATGACCGGCTGACGAATGTTCCAAAGATTTCAGCCAGGGTGTCGTTCATCGTGACACCACGTCGTTACCCATTCTGCAGATATTTAGATATTTCGGAAATGACCGAGAACAAATCGTTCACAATCACTCACATGGTGGAATCCAGTGGAACAACGAATGGAATTTACCGCAATGTTGAACATCGAACGGGACGGTTGAAACACCGAGGAGGCCGTAACTTTTGCTGCCCATCACACTGCCTTGAGCAGTTGAACTGACACAATCGCCTGCTTCACTGTGAATGAAAGTCCGTGTCTCACGGCGCCGGGAACTTCACTTTAATCAATGAAGTGGAAACCTCGTTCACTCTCGGCACAGAAGCCAATGACTTCTCTCCACCCTTACCTTCTGAACTAACGGTGCAGAAATACATCTGCAAACGGCACAAGACTTCTGTTCGTATCGAACCGATGACTCACGCTCTTCACTGCTCTCTCTCACTTGCTGTAAACAAAACATTTTAAACCCGCTCTTAAAGCTCAACAACCGTAGCTCCGATACAGTGTAACAGGAAACTCAGGCAGGGCTGTGGTGGCCGAGTGGTTAAGGCGTTGGACTTGAACTCCAATGTGGATTCCCCACGCAGGTTCGAACCCTGCTCGCAGCCCTCACAATTTTAGACACAGGGACCAGACGGACAAGTACAGCTGATAATTCTAACGCACAGCCAGGACTCCCCAAGCTTCACACCACCAGCAACAGGTCTACCTGTCGGCTCTACCTATTGGAAGAACGTGCATCCTTCGTATTCAAGTGTACAGATACGCGAGGGCAGGTTGGCCTATTATACGGCTGCGGCTTCCTTTGTGGAGGGAAGGTGCACTATTTATATTCCGACAAAACAAGTCATATAGTTTTCTGTGTCGACTTCATTATTTTTCGAACTTGATCAAGATTTTCAGGTCAATCATCTCATTACCAAACTGGAATTGAAATGTTTAAAGACACACAGGACACTTGGCCATCTGAGAGTAAATTGGACCCTTGACTTTGTCTCTGTCGTGCAGGTGGTGATGATTTCTGATCCTTCACTTGTCTCTGCACTACATCCAGTCATGTTGCCTGCAGTTCTGACAGAGTCCTCCCCAGAGCATGAGCTGCCCCCTGATCCTGTTCCCTCTTCTTCGGACGTTGTGACCCTGTCCTTCCCCTCAAGACACTTTCTGGTCTGTTTCTGCACCTGCAGTTGTTGCAGATCACTGGCAGCAGGCGGCAGAAGTGAGCGGGATATGGTCGAAGGCTCGAGGGTGAACAAAGTTGCTGACTACCAGGTCTCACTGCCCAGTGTTTGACATGGCAGTGGATCTCATTCCTCCCCCCGACACCATATAACGAGCAATCTGGACCTGCCGGCCACTGCTGACCACTGAATAACGTTTGCAATAACTGGCCCGACCTGGTAATGCTTTCACATTTCCCATTCTTGTGGTATCTCATGTGAAATGTTTCAGTGAGATGATGGCTGAATATAAAATAAAACAGCATAAAGGTTAGGAAGGACAGTTTTCAGTTTCAAACTATCCTGCCCAACCTTTAATCAAGACATGCTTTTGGTCTGTTCTCAAACAAAACCGTTTCTGTCGGATGTGAAGAGGGTTTTGCAGGGTTGTCAGGGTGGCCGAGTGGTATAAGGCGCCAGATTCAAGGCATGAACGTCCTTCCGTTGAAACGGGGGTGTTCTGGTTTCCAAATGGGGGCGTGGGGTCGAATCCCATTCCTCACATCTGCTGATTTTTACATCTGTAATTTTGACTTTTCCAATCGCCGTCAATTAATTCCAGTTAACAGGACCGGAGCTGTTTGAGTGGATAAAAAAGTTGAAAATTCACAGCGCTGTATTATGACAGCGAATCCAGATGCAGCGGACTCAGAGTGCGGGCGGTGATCAGTGAAGGAACTTTGGAGAGGAGAGTCTGTGACATCTTCGCACCACTGTGCCATTTGCGCACGTGGCGGTGTCAGTTTTGTTCACATTTTTGTTTAAATGAAGTGTGGGAACAGAGATTTCACGACAGTTTAAGACATGTCCTAAATGAAATATTCACCGGGAGCTCGGTCCCGTTGGTTTCACGACTTGCTGGATAAGAGAATTCGGAGACGCACCTTGCAGTTGACACGTCAGCGGGAGGAGCCAACAGCTCGGCCACTCAATATGATCCTGGCTGCTTTGCCCCAGGCCCCAACTTCTGCTCTTTTCCAGTTCCACAGAGCCTCGATTTCCTTGATCTTTCAGAAATATATATCCATGTCCTCTGCAAATAGTCCAGTGTCAATCTCCACAACTCTGCATTATGGAGGATTACAGAGAGCAACGATGGTGCGTCAAGATCTTCAAACTAACCTCAGTTTTAAACCATCAACCTTGAAATTATTTTTCCTCAACAGTTTCTCTCCGACAAAAGGACACATCTCAACATCTCTTCAGTCATTGTCCATTGGAACCTCACACGGGACAGAATAGCCACCCCTCATGATGTATTCTAAACAGTCCAGTTTTAACTTCATCAGCTGTTGTTTTCAGCACGCACGTTTATCCCGGGAGTTTGGTTAGTCCATGCCTTCTCAGCCGCCACCAATGCTAGCATACACGTCACGATGCAACAGAGGAAAACTGTACAAACATATGCAATTGTAATAAATGAATTTATCTGTTCTGATCTCCAATCCCCTTGCAAAAACGACAATCTGCTAATTGGTTTCCCAAATACTTAATACACATTACTGCTAATCTTCTGTGGTTTCATGCACGAGGGCACCTCGGTTTATCTATGCTCTTCATAGACCCAGCTACAGAACAGGACTGAAAAACATGCCGGGAACTCAGAAACTCTGCGATTCCGGAGAACAACTGGACGCTTACTGATTACCAGCAGATGGTGACTTGGCTGGATATGGATGTCTGCACTCAGTAACAGAGAGAGAGAGAGAGAGAGAGAGAGAGAGAGAGAGAGAGAGAGAGAGAGAGAGAGAGAGAGAGAAATAGATAGATAGATAGATAGATAGATAGATAGATAGATAGATAGATAGATAGATAGATAGATAGATAGATAGATAGATAGATAGATAGATAGATAGATAGATAGATAGATAGATAGATAGATAGATAGATAGATAGATAGATAGATAGATAGATAGATAGATAGATAGATAGATAGATAGATAGATAGATAGATATGATGTTTTATTTTCTTTACAAAGAACTGCGACTGACAATGTAATTCGTCTTCTCCTTCGGCCCCGTTCTTTGATCTTAAACGTTCTCATTTCGGCCAAATCTTATCCTAGTGGGTTACAGTCCGTACTACTGAGCTCTTTATATCAGCAGCGGTGAGGAACAGAATGAGTTATCAATGGGAAAAGAATGAGAAAGTCTTTACCAGTCGATACAAAGAATTTACCGGTCGAATAAATCAAGCTCACAATTCCTTTACGAATGAAGGTTAAGGCTGTCAGAACTAGTGATCGATGTTTGATGTTTTAGAAACGTCAGGAAAATGAATGAAGTCTCGGCAGCTGGGATGAAGCGACTCGCTCGAGTAGCATAAGGAATGCGGGAGTACACTTGAGAGGGAAATCAGGAGGGCGAAAATAGGATATGACATAGGTTTGGTGGGAAAGGTCAAGGAGAATCCTTAGTTATTCTCTGTATATTAAGAGCAAAAGGTAACAAGGACGAGAATGTCCATTTAAGGATCACGAAGGTTATCTTTGTGTGGAGTCGCAAGGGAGATGGGAGAAGTCTAAATGGAAATCTCTTGCCGGTATTTACCATGGAGAAGAATGTGGAAGCTGGGGCGTTCAGAAAAGCGAATAGTGATGTCTTCAATCATATCCACATGACAAAAAAAAGATGCACTAGGAGATTTAAAGCATATAATGGTGGTTAATTCCCGGGCCTGACAACGGGCTTGACATTGTGGAAAGACAAAACAGTAATTGCTCGGGCCCGGGAAGAAGTTGTTGGAATGTCGTTGACCACGGCAAAGCTACCGGAAAACGGGAGGATTTCTGGTTTGGAATCTTTACTTCAGAAACGCTGCAAGGATTAGCCAGGGAACTGCTGGCCGGTGAAGCGATTTATGATGCAAACGTTACTTGACGGTATTCCGAGAGACACGATCGACCCGCATTTGTGAAGGAAAAGACTCAATATGGAGAGTCAGGACGTCTTTGTGCCGAGGAAACTGCCTCACGAATTTTATTGAAGTTTGAAGAGATGACCCCAAAGATCGATGAGGGGAGAACGGTGGACATTTATAGGAATATTGACTTCAGAAAGGCCTTTGAAAATGTCCCGCGTGGTAGGCTGTTCAGCAGGGTTGAATCACATGGGACCCAGTTATAACGAGTCAATTGGATGCTGAATTGGCGTGGTGGTAGGAGTCGGTGTCCGGGAGTGGAGTGTTGTATTGTTTATTGGAAGGTTGTGACCAGTGGAGTTCCACATTTTGGGCTGGTAAATGTCGCATTTTGTGATGTTACACCAGGGTAGGACTTACTCAGTAAATGAGAGCTCCCTGTGGAGTGTTGAAGAACCGAGACATCTCAGAGTATAAGTACATAGTTTCCGGAATTTGACGACGCAGACAGACAGGTTGGTGTAAATGATGTTTGTCACGCTTGCTCTCATCAGTCAGGGCACTGAGTAAAAAGTTGGGACTTCACGTTAGAGCTGTACATAAAGTTGCTGAGCCGCACATGGGAATTGTGTGCAAGTCTGGTCAACTCGCTGCAGGGAAGATGTTGTTAACCTGCAAGGGGTGCAGAAAATATTCACAAGGATGTTGCCTTCACCGTACAGCTTCATTTATAAGGAAAGTCTGGATAAACTGGTTTTTTTTCCCTTGGAGCTTCGGAGGCCGAGGAGTGACTTTATTGAGTTTTATATAATCACTAGGGCCACAAATAAGTTGGATTGTTACTGTCTCTTTTTCTTGGGTTGGATATACTGTAAATGGAGGGCATACGTTTCGGGTGAGGGGAGAGATTGAAGGGGATCTGATGGACAAATTGTTCACACAGATGGTGGTGTGTGTGTGTGGAATGGGCTGCCAGAGGAAGTGGAGAGGCGGGTGCAAGGACAAATTTAAAAGACATTAAGACAGTTACATGGTTTGGAAATGTTTCTAGGAATATGGGCCCAACTCAGGAAAATTGGACAATGCCAGTTTTTTTTTATATTCCTTATCTAGGACGTATTGAGCAGAAAGGCCTTTTACCGCGCTTTATAACTTCACGACTCTATTTGAGACGTTGAATCCTAGAAACAAGAAGGAGAATAAAGATCTGTTTCAGGCCCGCTTGAGCCCCCTCCCAACTCTGTTTCAGTACATCGAAGATTGCATTGGTGCTGCTCCCTAACACAGAGGTCAGAACTTTCATTCCGATCTCTACCAATTTCCACCTTGTTCCACCTTCACATGGCCCATCTCTGACACTTCCCTTCTCTTCATCGCTCTCACTTTTTCTTTTAACTGACACTGAGCTGGTTTGCAGTTCTGTTGGGAACAAGAGGAGACGATTCTCTGAATCAAATATAACCAACTCGTTAATTTAAGGAAATTAGAGAGAACCACGATTCGTTGAGAGGCCGTCACACGGGATATTAAATGGTTAATTCTAATTGGTTCTAATCCATCGATTGGTAAGCGTTGTAAAGGGACAGACACCTTGTTAAATCAATGAGCAGGGAAAGCGCAGAATAGGAAACGGAATTAAGTTTTTGATTTGTGTCGCTGCACCGTGAGATTGTCCGTTGATGACCATTGTCATCAGCTGTTTCTGTGGCGCAATGGACCAGCTCGTTCGGCTATTAACTGAAAGGTTGGTGGTTCGACCCCACCCAGGTACGATGAGCTAAGGTTTTCTCCCTGACATTTTACACTTCCAGAGACGCTGAAACAGCAAATCACCATTCCCTCAGAGGTGAGAGCTTGAAATGGTGTTGACCTTGCTGAATGTTGAATCGTTACATGCATTTTGTATGGGATGTGGATTATCTAGAACTTATATTTGTAATTGGAATCTCAAGGATCATATGGAATCAAAGATTGGAAAAAAACATAAAAATATAAGAAACAGTGGTGCTGCCTGACGCCAGGGAATTCCGGGTTGCTGTTGGTCAAAGACAGTGAGGTTCCATGTGTCGATGACGTCTGAGAGCTCTGAAACTTCAATTTCCTCACCCTCCACACATCATATCTCCTTTTCACATTTATTTTAGCACAATTCCACGTTTGATCAGGAGTATGTCTTCTAAACAATTTATGTTCAAATATTTCAACATGAACAATAAGCATTGGAATGGAAATTGGACACGAATTGTAATTTCAATCATTATTTCTTGATAATGCTTGTTTTTCATTTAATGGGTCCCCGGTGATTTACTGAAATATTCTCCCACTGACTGTGATGCTGATAAAGCAAAATGCGCTGCATAAACGTGAACCTTGCAGCGATTAAGTCACGGAGGCATGGAGGGATCTAGCAGGAAAACAAGCCTTCCGGCCACAAGAGTCCGCAAGAAACGTTAACCACCAACATAAGCCAATCTTTTTTTATTCGTCCCAAATTCCTATCAATGATACCCAGATGCTATCCATCGGCAACACATTAAGGACACGTCACGGTGGCCAATTAAGCTTCCAACCCATGTTTCCTTGTATCACAGGAGGAAACCGGTGAACATGCAGGAAACCCACATAGTCAATGGCGGAACTACACACCGCACCCGGACAGGATGAGGTGAGGATCGAACCCGGGTCCAATTCATCTGGCTTCGGTGGCGTAACGAAAGCGAACCACTTTACGCGATAAAACGGTGGGTTGCAATTGAATGAGGCGGTGATGTAAAGCACGGTTTCGAGGGTATTACAACTACCCTGGGCTTGGCAAACATGTTCCGACATCTTTACTCGCAATCAAGTAGTTTTCAGTTATTTTCTCTCCCAGTGAATACAGGTTGATTCCTCGTTTCCCCCACATGCCTTTGAATATTAATTATGCAGAACGGTAACTGGTCCTCCAGGTCGAACGAGATGGCGCCCAATCACACCCATGTCGTCCTCCCAATCCGAACGACCTTGGAAGATGGAACGAATGGGGAACACCCGGAGGGAGCACACGCATTCACGGGGAGAACGGAAAAACTCCTGACAGACAGTGGCGGGAATTGAACCCTGATTGTTGGCGCTGTAACTGCGCTGTGCTACCGTGCCGACTCAAACGCGTCAGTGGAACAGTGGAAGGCAATCGATTTAACAGCAAAAGCAGATGATGTTCAGCCTATGTTTTCGGTGTGAAAATTCACTGTATCCTTAAACCCTCTGCGAGCAGGGTGCGAACTTGAGCGGGGAAACCCCATTGGATTTCGAATCCAACGCCTTAACCACTCGGCCATCGCAGCTTCCCTCTGTTATTTTCCTCTATTTTGATCCATCTTACGACAGTCATAGCCGAGTGAATTTAATTTGCTGCTTCCTCTGCGGTTCTTCCGCTACCTTCACTGCTCAATAGTCTGGTATCTCCATCCATTTTAACGGAATATCAGTCGCCCATCTTCACTTCATGATATTTTCTGCCCATTTCCATCTTTCAGCTGATAAATGTTGCATCAGGATGCCTGTTTCAGGGAAATATTTGAGGATGTGCATCGATTCAGAGATTTTAACTGGAGTTTCATGAGAAAGGGAAAACACTGCAGCTCAGTCTAAGAACAGGGGCCATCAGCAGTGACACATTGTGGGTTCTGTTCTGAATCTTATTTTTATCCCTGCAGGAATTGAAAGGATTCCTGAATTCTGCAGTCAATGTGCAGGAGTTGGCAGTGTGTTAATGGGCTCTTCACCGAATGTCCAGCGGCGCTGGAGAAGATTTACTGTGCGGCGTCCTCTGCAAGAGGAGACACGCACGCTCCGCTCTTCTGGGCAGACTATAAAATGCTGCTGCGTCATCGGAGAATCGTGCCGATCAATTGTTTGCAAAATGTTATCGAGGAATCCGGTGCTACAATAGTAGGGCAACTGTGGGACTGGTTTTGTCGCTTCGTCAGTGAACGAATGAAGGCAGCGGACGCGAATCTGCGTTTTACGAAATCCGCTGTTTTTTTCAGTAACATTATCTACATGCACCAAAACGGGCACCTGTGGGCTCTGTAGCGCAATTAATAGTGTTGGACTTCTAATAATGTATGACCAAGTAATTCAAAGGTTTTGGGTTCAAGTCCCACCAGAGTCAACATCTTGTCCGAATTCGTTGCAACAAAGTCAGAATTCGAGTGGGGGCTGACGACACCTGATGTGAGAAAATGTGGAATTTCAGGTCATGGTTTGAAATAATCGACTCTTTAAATTGAACACGGAAAGGAAGTGGTTATTTTCTCTTAGAGCGTCCGAGTCTGTGAAACTGTTGGGGAAAATTTTGCGGGTACTGAGTCTTTGATTATTTCTAAAGCGGGGGAGGTCAATACTTGAAAAAAGGGGATTGATACATTCATGGGTTTGTCTGGAATGCAGAATTACGCAGGCAGTCTGATTACCCGTGACCTCTGGAGCGTCTGGGTGCCCTTCGCTCTTTCCGATGAGTGCGGATGTATGTGTGTGGGTTCAAGTTTTATATTTTTGGTTGTCTTCAGTTTAAGTATCTTTTTCAATTCCATTGATGTTGCAATTTTGAAAATCCCCTAACATTCTGTTCATTGTAATTCAAACATGTTCTGAAGAAAAATAGACAAATTTGTCTTCTATAGTTTAGGAAATAATATCACTTTTCACCGGAATCTGTCCCCTCAAAATCGGCAAGTGCATAGTTTATGTGGTATTTCATCCCCGCGTAAACCCCGTTTCGAAATGGTAATCTTGATTACTTCTTTAAATTAACAACCCGGACCCAGAAGGCACAGTTTCTGGTGTGCTGCATCTTTTTCTGATTGCAGAGAAGGTAACGGCGGGTAAACGTTATTTAGTCATGAAGACTTCATGAAAACGTCGGCCAATATTGTACGTTTGTGTATATATCTGATCGCTTAGTTTACAACGGCTGTGAATATTCCATAGAGGGTCCAGAAGAGATTTTCTTGAATCGCTGCCAATGTGAGTGATATCATCTGCAATGCGAAACCGCCGAAGGTGGGATTGCCTCACTGATTAAGAACCTTGAGAGGTCACTTTATGGATATCTTGGTGTCCATGCCCAAAGGACACTGAAAGGAACAACAGAGGTAGATAGGGTCCTGAGGTCATTATTTGCATCCGCTGAAGTATATCGTTGTCGCCCAAGAGACCCATGTCGACGTTGAAAATGATCGTGAAAAGTACCGTCGGTACACGGGCGTCTGGAAAACCCCGTGGTCTGCCACCCGGCCGTCTGACGTGACAACCGTTTACCACTCTCCCCCCCCCCCCCCCCCCCCGGCCAACTTTGAAAAGATATTGGATACGTTGGGAAACGGGAAGTTGTATCAAGCCTCAAACACTCTTCCTGGTGAGGAAGTGAAGGGATAAGAATTGCAACCGTACCTATAACTGGCAAACAACATATATATATATATATATATATGCATTTATATTTCTTTAGTAATGACGAGCAAGCTGCTGACCCACTAGTTAGGTTGGAATGTTAAGTATGTTAACTGCCTTTGTTTAGGGTAACGAACCATTCCGATATGTCAGACGGTGGCGATACTGTGCAATTAACATCGAGGTGAAGACTTGGTCTGAACAATGAAGGGTGATACCTGCCTTTGAAAGCCTTGATTATAACTCAATTATACTAAGACAAAAGATGTGATAGCTGTCTCGGGATCTCTATAGCTTGACCGAAACTCACGGCGCCGTTTGCATGGGATGTGCGTGACATATCCTGTATAAATGCCTGTCTGCCTTTTGTTCTGGGAGAACTCGAGAAGCGACTCTTCGTGAGTGCTGAAGAGAATTCTCCTATCGGTGCACTGTTGATAAAGGTATTTGTTCGAATCGACCTTATGGCACTGTGTTACTTACAGCGGACGGAAAGGGAAAATTGATTTCGGGACGACAATTTTGCGAGCCAGCCAGGAGTCCAAGACAAGGTTTCGGAAGCGGCGTGAGCGACCGACGGGGATAACGGTCACCTGAGACGGACGGGCCCACAAGGTACGATTCACCTTGATCCCTCTCAGGCAGTCGGACACCTGATCGATCCCTTCGCTTACCGACAATCCTCTGAAGGACTCCTCGCGAATCTGTCCGAGTGCCACAGGTAAGGAAGGGTTCGAGACCCCAGTTAAGTTAATTTCTGTTCGGGGTTCGAGACCCCAGTTAAGTTAAGTTCTGTTCGGGGTTCGAGTCCCCAGTTCAGTTAAGTTCAGTTAAGTTAAGTTAAGTTAAGTTAAGTTAAGTTAAGTTAAGTTAAGTTAAGTTAAGTTAAGTTAAGTTAAGTTAAGTTAAGTTAAGTTAAGTTCAGTTAAGTTAAGTTCAGTTAAGTTAAGTTAAGTTACGTCCTGTTCGGGGTTCGAGTCCCCAGTTTTGGGTTTGGGATTTTAAGTTGCGAATTTCAACGTTTTGAGCTCAAAGTTCTGAGATCGGTTCTCCAGTACTGCCACCCTGCCTTAGACAGATTCTGAAGAGGGGAAATCCCCCACGGCAAGGTCAGGAACCTGAAGTGAGTGAAGGAAAGAGACCGATCTTATAGGTAATCGTAGCGATTCGTACCGTCCGATCGGGTAGAATACAAAAATTGGACAAACTCTCGATAAGTCTGGGTCCAATACCCCACTATCTTAGTTATGTAAAGACGATCCGAAGAACGAGAGTAACTTCCGTAAATTATCAGCATGCTTCAATAAGAAATTGGGAAACGAAATATGGCCATTGGGGGGAACGTGGGACGTATATAAATGCCTAAAAGCAGAAAAGGCAATTTGGGAGCGGAATACAGGGCAAAAATGGAAATTATTAATGTCCACTTGGAGAAAAACGTCCGAAGACCTAAAAAATAAATCTAAGCAGGCTAGCTGGGAACATACTGCGCGCAGAAGGGGAATTAGTGTCTGTTATGAACAGGGAAATCCTAAGAGTTCGGAAGTCCTGAAGTTTCAGTGCGGAGACCACGATGCTGGAAAGAGCAGAAGGGAGAGAGAAGAGGTAAATGAGGTGTATAAGGAGAAGAGCAGAAATAAAAATAAAAGTAGTAAGGATAAAGTGGAGGTACCCCCCGACATGTCTGGCGTGCCCCTGTTGTTCCAAAGTAATGATACGGACGAAGAGGAGGAGGATTGGATGGTCCGACCCACAGCCCCTACCCAGCCCCCGGTTTCATTGCCGCCCCTATATAATGCTGTTAGCCCGCCAGCCGTCCCGCCTTTACCACCAGCGACTGCTATCCAAGTCCCGCCCACAGGACAAGTCCATGGCCCTATTTCGTTCCGAAGCAGGATGCGGCTTAGTCGAAGGGAAAGGGCTCTAAGGCCACAGACAAACGAGGAAGATTTTTGGCAAGGGACTGTCCTTCAATAGATTTTCAGACGGACACCGACTCTGATTCTACCACTGATTATGGCGACCCTACAGATCCCAGCCTACCAACCATGTTGAACGGGGTTAAGGGAGCCAAGGTGAAGAAACAATTCCCCAACAGGAGTGTTCCCAATCCTGATACTGCCCAAGCCAGCGCTAATCCTACAATACAAATTTACACCTCTTGGGCCTTCGGCCCAACTGGTCCTTGCTGACCACAACATCCTCCCTGCAGGTCCCAGTTGCCGGCGTTCGATCCATAACCCTCCAAGCCCCCCCGCTCCATTTCCGTTTCCAAATGACTCTTAAAGTTTGCAGTAGTACTCGCCTCGTCCACTTTAACTAGCAGCTCATTCTACGTCCTCACTTGCTATCTCTGTGTAAATGTAAACTCTCAGGTCACTTTTAAATATCTCCTTTCGTAACTTGTATCTGTGCCGTCTTGCTTTGGACTCACCAGCCCTGCGGAAAGGTCAATGATCCTCCGCCTTCTCCACACCCCTCATGATTTTGTAAATTTCCATGAGGTCTTCCATCATTCTCGTGCTCTCCAAGCAATAAATATCCAGCGTAGACGACCTCTCCCTATAACTCAGGCCCTCCGGTCCAGGTTGCATTCTCTTAAATCTCTTCTGCACCCTCTCCAGCTTGACAATGTCTTTCCTGTAACAGTGTGATCAAAACTTTACATAACAACACAAGTGAGGCTTCACCAACGAGTTGTATAACTGCAAACATAATGACCCTACTCCTGAACCCGATGGAGGCCAGCATGCTAAACGCGAACTGTGCACTCGTACTCCCAGGTCCCTCTGTTACACAACAATCATCATGTCCCGTCATTCTCTGTATTAAGTCCTACTCTGGTCTGAATGTACAAAATGCATCACAGTTGAAATCCATTTGCCATTCCTCAGCCCCTCTCCGTGACTGATCACGATATCTTTTCTATTCATTGTAACCTGCTTCACTATCAACAAGCCCCCCAAATTATTATCAATAGCAGATTTGCTCATCGTGCTAGGTACGTTCATATCCGAATCACTTACATACATAATGAATAACAAAGCTCCCACCACTGACCCTTGCGGAGCCCCAATTGTCACAAACCTCTAGTCGAAGAATGGACCTTCAACCATCAGCTCCTGCTCCCAATCAACGAGCTAATTCTGAATCAACCGCGTTAACTACCCCTGAATCCCATGAGACCTTACTTTCCAGATGAGTCTACCATGCGGTATGTTGCCAAAGCCTTTACTAAATGCCATATAAACCACATCCTCTGCCCGACGTTCATCTCTTCCTTTAGCTACCTCTTCGAAAAACTCCCAAAAGATTCGTAAGAGATGGCTACCCCCGCACCCAACCATGCCGACTATTCTTGATCAGGCCTTGACTATCCAAGTGATGGTTGATTTTCTCCCTCAGAATTCCCTCCAGTAGCTTCCCCACAACTGAAATCAGGCTCACCGGCCTGTGGTTTCCTGGTCTGTCCTTGCAACCCTCCCTGAACAATGGAACAACATTAGCCACCCTCCAGTGTTCTGGAAATTCACCACTGACTAACGACAAAGCAAATAGCTCCACAAGGGACTCCGTGATTCCACTCCTGGCATCGCATAAGATCCAGGGTGCAGTTGGTCAGGCTCTGTGGATTTGCTCACCTTAAAGCGCTTCAAGGCTGCAATTACCGCCTTCCTCGTGATGCACATATGATCCAAGACCTCACTATTTATTCCCCTTATTTAATTGGCATCCATGATATTATTTCTCAGTAAATATAGAGGAGGTGGATATTAAAAATGACAGCCATCTCCTGCGGTTCCACGTACAGGCGGCCCTGATGGTCTTCAAGAGGCCCGAGTCTCTCCCTCGTCACCATTTTACTGTTAATACAACTGGAGAATCTCTTGGGATTATCTTTAAACCTGCCTGCCAAATCCATATCATGTCCTCCCTTTGCCCTGATGATTTCCCTCTTTGACATGGTATTAAACTTCTTACTTTCACAGAGGGTTTCGTTCGTACCCAGCTGCTTAAACGAGACGCAAATTTCCTTCATTTTCCTGACCAAACCTTAATATCTCTCCTCAGCCAGGTTTCCATGAACTTGGTATGTCTGCACTTCATATCGGATCAGGAAGGGAAGACGTCCCGACCTCCATCACCAACACTGAGATTTATTCAATTCATTTCCCGGTGCCTTAAATGGAACTGGGACTTTTGCCCAGGTCAATGTGAGGAAACGGCGGATGCTTGATGAAACGTTCTGCCCCCGCATATCCAGGCTGGAATGAGAAGTGTTCAGTTCAGCTGTCACCCGTCGATTATGATCTGAAATGCGTGCATCTGTTACGCTAAAGTAGGTTTAGAAAGGTAATTAAAGTGCAGCCTTTGTAGAGATTAAGACCAAACAACACCCACCTGCCCAGCACTCAAAGTGCGGCAGATGCTGCAAATCTGAACACGAGCAGAGAAAACGCTGGCAATTGTTTGCAGATGTTACGCTTTTCATGGAAAGATAAGCAGAATTCCGAAGTTGCTTTACAGCTCTGTACTGATTGACCAGATCACCATTAACTAGCTCTCACGTTTGATGCCAACATTTCGGTTCACTCGAGACTCAGCGCTCGATTTGTTAAACAGTCCCTTTGTGATGGCTCTGGCTTCAAGGAACCAAACCCACCAATGGTGCCGGCTTAATGAAAAGGGGGCTGCTCTACACTCACATTCCAGTGTCATGGAGGAGAAGGCAGCCAGTCGGTGGGCCTAATTTACCCTCCTGTGAAAACTTGACAACATCAATGAGTTTGTGAGTGCCGGGTCCTGAACCAAGAGCAAACTTGTGGATTGGCTAAAGTTGTCCCGATGGCTTTGCTGGGTGGCTCGGCGGGAGTTGTCTGTGGGTACCTGACACATGATTATTGATGACCTGCTATGTTGGGTCCTGGGGCGTGGCTGAACCACGCAAGCCTGTTTCGTGGTTCACAGACTTTCCTCCTGCGCCGAGCTCCTCACACACGGAGGAGGCGCCTTTCCTGAGGGTTACTTCACTGTTCCTCCCCGTGTGGTTCAATAGAAAGGCAGAAAACGCTCGGGGATCACAAACAGAACATTTCTGCTCCAGCATCCTGATCCGGACTCTGAGTTCGGTGCAACACGATGAAGGCGCTGGTGATAATGTTTAGATTTCTGCTGGTGACTACACACATCACTGCTCAAAAGGGAAGGGGAATAGGCACGTGTCTATATGGTTCTCTGATCTCTGCGTGGCCGCTGAATGTATTTTTGAACAGAAACACTGCTGTAAGATCATTTACTTCATGGTTGCTATGATATCACAAGAAAGAGAGGGTCAGGACGGTGAGGTAATGGTACTGAAAGAATCCATTCCCCCATTGCCGGCTGTCTGCAGCGCGGTCCCGCTGATCTTATCCCGCCGCTGTACTCTCGAGCACTAACTTCCATTACCGGCCAACGGAATAAAACCGAGTAACTGCCTGGTAACCTGGGTGTGCCTGAATTTGAAGGAGACGGGGTGCGGTGGTGGGTGCAGATGGAGGAGCCGGACAAAGAACAGTAGGAAGAATGTGCAGCTAGGAAAGGAGACGGGGAGGGAGGAGAGGGAAAGGAAGGAAACGTATGAGGTGGTGGGATAGGGATTATGAGTGGCAGAGACCGGAGCAGAGGAGACACAATTCTATCTCAGCCACTGACGGTCCCTCTTTCTCCCTGTCTTCTCTTCATTCAGTCCCCCTGTCCCCCTCTCTCACACACACCTCTTCCCATTACAGTCCGTGATTCCGACACCAAACACTTCCCAAATTTAACCGTTCCCTCCGCTCCTGCACACGCAATCTCTCTCTCTCTCTCTCTCTCTCTCACACACACACACACACACACACACACACACACACACACACACACACACACACACACACACACACATACCTTGTCATACCAAGTGATTCTGCCCTCTATTGCTTTTGTTCCTCCGGTACTTCCTTCCCCTCTTCCTGCCACTGGTTTCCTTCCCGCACTCTCCCCGACTCCCTCTTGCAATCACACGCTGAAATCGATCAATTTCCGTCTGCCTTCCCCTTCACTTCCCACCTCCTCAACTTCAGTCGTTCCCATAGACACACTCTCCCTTACCCCTCCAGCTCCCCTGATTTCCTTCTCCCCACTCTCGCCTTTTCTCTCCGCAGTACCCGCTGCTCCCACTTCCCGGCCCTGATTACACCCCCTCACCATTCCCCTTTATCGCCCTCCCTCGACCATCCCCAACACTCTGTCCTTCCTCTCCGTCTCCAACAGTATATTTCCTAATTCCCTGTCTGTCTCCTCTCCTGCAGCACAAAATTTCTCTATCCAACACTTATCACCACTCACCTACTCTTAATTCTCTTACTTCAACAATTCTCTATCCACTCTCTGTTCCCTTCCCCCTTTCCTGGTTCTTCTTTCCTTTGTCTGGTCTCAACACACCTGCAGTCTAACCATTCACCTCTGAAACCTTCCTCTCTCTCTCTCTCTGTCCACCAGCTGTCTCTGTCTCACCATTCTGTGCCGCTCGATCTCTCTCTCTTCTTCCCTCTCACACACGCGGGTCCCTTTTGTACATGATTTTCCCCACTCAATCACCACCTTTCAACGGAAATCTATGACCTAACATTACCCACACCGTGCTCTATCCTCGATGTTGCTGCCCACTGAGTCACCTTTTGTCTGTCCGCTGGGAGCTCATCATTCCTGTCACTGCTCAGTTTCTCACTCAGTTTCGTGTGCCTGAAGTCATATCTCTGGGACGGGTGGTCCTGTCTGTGGCAAATTCTTTCACCTGCCTTTCTGAATACAAGGAGGCTCTGCATCTCGGAGTCAGTAAACGACCATAAGCCCTGAATTGTTTAGGTTCGGAACTGGTCCAGAATCAGTCTCAGTAACAGCGTCCGACTCTGTTTTATGATTTCTCCCAGAACCCCCGATCTGTATCGCACGATCAATTGACACGTGTTGGTTTTGGAATTTCTTGCAGGCCCGTTACTTCGACGCGGGGAAATTTGATGACACGAGGTCTGTGATGCAACCACGAGGTTGGTGGAAGGGTCATCCAGCTTTCTGGTCTGCTGTTGCAAAGCGAAATAGTGAATGATCCAGTGAGGATTGCCTCCAGCTGGAGCTGGCTAAAGTATACGTCAATGCTCCCTTTGTCCACAGCCACAGGCGAATAGTCAGCTCTCATAACCCCTGAACCCTGTATTACCGCTGTCGGAATCAGGGACTATCGTGAGAAATTATACATCCTGCAATTTCCACAGCGTCACGTCAGGGTCTTGATTTCCTTTCGGGTCTTTGAACCCGGGAACATGGGGCTTGGGGTAGGAATATCACAGGGGACAATTATACGGTTCAAGCAACATCCAGCACGACTCCACGGATGGCTTAGTAATGAGAAAGGGGGATGGTGAAGAGAGTGACAGACAGAGATAGATGGATAGATAGATATAAAGTCAGACAGGTAGAGCGAGAGAAGGAGAGAGAGACTGCGCAAGGGAAAGCGTCAGACACTGAGAAGGTGCGACAAAGGATAAGCAAGAAAGAGTCGAACTGAGAAGGAAAGGGCTAAAAAGGACAGAGCGAAAGAGATTGAGATGATTCTCAGTTGCCGTGTCCGTGATCTCCTTTGGATGTCGTGGGAACAATGTGTTCTCGAGATGATCCTGCCCCTCTCCGTGAGTGTCCCTGCCACCTCCCTGTGTGTGTTCTTGTCCCCTGCCTGTGAGTGTTCCTGCACCCCCCCCCCGTGAATGTTGGTGTCCCCTGCCTGTGAGTGAACCTGTCCCTCCCTGTGAGTATTCCTGCCCCTTCCCTGTGAGTGTCCCTGCCCACTCCCTGTGATTGTCCCTCTCCCCTCGCTGTTCCTGCCCCTCCCTCTGTGTTCCTGTCCCTCACTGTGTGTTGCTTACCCGTCCCTATGAGTGCTCCTGCCTCCATCCCTGAATGTTCGTGCTCCCTCCCTGTGAGTTCCTGCCCCCACTTGTGTTTGACCCTGCCCCGTCCCTGCCTCTGTCTGCGGGTTGCTTCTGATGTCCCTGTGTACAGTTGTCCCTCAAGTTGTGTCTACCTGCCTTTGTCTTTATTTCCCTATCTCGTGCCGGCCAGTGCATGATATCCTTCGTCCATGATTGTTCCTGCCTCCATCTTAGCATGCTTCCCTCTGTCAGTCAGTGTCCTGTCTCTGTCATATTAATTCCTCACTCTTGTGTTGTGTCTGTCTGTGTGTGGAGTTCTGCCTGCCTCTGATTGTGACTGCATCTGCAGATCCCTGAATGTTCCTGAGTGTATCTCTGAGTTGGCGTGAGCCTGGCTTTGAAATTGAGACTGCTACCCTCTGAATTTGTTTGTGACTGCTGTGGTTTGCAATTATGTCTGCCCATCTCGGTGTGAGCGTACCTGCCTCTCCGTGGAGTGCTTCCCATCCCCTGACTCTGTTTATATTTGTCCCTCAAATTGCGTGTGTCTGTGTTTGCCTGCCTTTCTCTCTCTCCCTTTCTCATGCCTGCCTGTGTATGTTTTCCTCTGTCAGTGAGTGACCCCGCCTCTGTCTCTGTGTGTTCCTGCTTCTCTTTTATGTTGTGCCTGTCTCTGTGTGGAGCTCTGCCTGCCTCTGACTGTGGCTGCATCTGCAGCTGCCTGAATATTCCTGGGTGTGTCTCTGTGGCCTTGACCCTGTATTTAAGCTCTCCACCTCTGACACTGAGAGTGCCAGCCTCTGAAATTGTTTGAGACTATGGTTTGCATTTATACCTGTCCATATGTGTGAGTGTACATGCCACTGTATGTGGAGTGCATCCACTGCCCCTGACTCTGTGTACACTTGTCCCTCAAATTGTGTGTGCCTGTGTCTGCCTGCCTTTCTCTCTCTCTCTCCCATGCTCCTGCCTGCCTGTGTATGATTTTCTTTGTCTGGGAAGGTCCCTGCCTCTCTCTCTGAGGGCCCCTGTCTCTGTCTCTAAGTGTTCCTGCCTCTCTCCCTGAGTGTTCCTGCCTCTGGTCATCAGTGTTCCCACTTCTTTCTGTCGGTGTCCCTGCCTCCATCAGTGATTTCCCCTGCCTCTGTTGGACAGTGCTTATGCTTCTGTCTCTGACTGTCCCTGGCTTGTCTCTGAATGTCCCTGCCTCTGTCAGTCAGTGTTCCTTCTTGGTCGTGTGCTATGCCTGTCAATATGTTCAGTTTTGCCTGCTTCTGACTCTATCTGCAACTGCAGCAGCCTGAATATTCCTGAATGTGTCTGTAAGTTGGAATGACCTTGCCTGCATGTGCTTCACCAGTGACATTGAGAGTGCAAGCCTTTGAATTCTTTTGTGACTGACTTGGTTAACAATTTTGTATGTCCACCTGTGGAGAAAGTGCCTGTATCTCTCTCTCTGTGGAATGCTGCTTCTGCCCCTGACTGTATATGTAACTGTTCCTAAAATTGTGTGTGCCTGTGTCTGACTGACGTTTTATCTCTCCCATTCTCTTGCCAGTGCATGACTGCATTTGTCATTTCATGTTCCTGAATGTGTCACTGAGTGTCCCTGCCTCTGTTCATGAGTGTCCCTGCCTCTGTCACTGAGTGTTTCTGCTTCTGTCATTCAGTGGTCCTTTCTCTGTCATTGAGTGTCCCTGACTTTGTCAGTGGATGTCCCTGTCTCTGTTATTCAGAGTTCCTTTATCCCTCTTGTGCTGTACCTGTCTATATCTTGAGTACTGCCTGCCTCTAACTGTGTCTGCATCTGCAGCTCCTCAATATTTCTGGATGTTTCTCTGTGGCCTCAGACCTGCCTGGAAGTTATCCACCTATTGACATTTCGAGTGCCAGCTTCAGAATTTATTTGTGACTGCCATGGTTTGTATGTTTTTCTGTCCATTTGTGTGCAAGTGTGCAAGCCTCTTTCTGTGGGGTGTTTCCCATTCCCCTGATCTGTGGAAACGTGTCCCTCAAATTGTATATGCGCATGTCTGCCTGCCTTTCTCTCTCTCTCCCTCTCTCCTTTTGTGCATTATTTCCTCTGGCAATGCATGTTCCTGAATATGCCAGTACCTCTGTCTGTCAGCGTCCCTGGCTCTTTATGTGAATGGCCATGCCTCTGTCCGTGAGTGTTCCTGCCTCAGTCCGTGCATGACCATGCCTCTGTCCGTGAGTGTTGCTGCCTCTGCCTCTGCTTGTTCGTGCATCTTCGCGTGGCGACTTTGTCACAATGTGTTCATCTCTCTATGTCACCAGGTAATTCACTCCTCTGTATATCACTGTCCATCAAATACAAAGTCCGCCCATCCCATTTCACTCACTCTCCCTATATTGTTCTATGGCAGGTGTTCTGTTCAAATTAATGTTCAAACTCAAAGTTGGGCTTGTTGTCACATGCGCAAGTGCACATGTCCATGTGTGCACAGGTGCAATGAAAAATTTACTTGCAGCAGCAACACAGGCACATCAGCAGTATTCACAAGGAAGTGTCAGCAACAGCCGAACTCATTGCTGCTAGAGTACCTGCTTCTCTGTCTGTGTCCGTGCTCCTGTCTAATCATCTATCTGACCGTCTCTTTGTGTTTGCCCCAATCTGCCTGCCCCTCTCTCCCCTCTACCCACTGATGCAAGTTTGCCTCCGTCTGTGCATGAACCTGCCCTGTCATCAAACACCTCCTCCTTTTGATGGTCATTTCACCTGGAAGTCTACCGCTCCTTCCCAGAATAGTTCTGCTGCTTTGAAATGAGAAGTATGAATTTAAGACGTCAACTTCACCTTCCTGTGTGGGTGCCGCCATTGTGTGCCCGCCTCTGCGATCCGTTCGACTCAATCCGCTGTCTCCCATCTCTGCGCCGTTCCAGCGGATGTGAGAATCATACTACCGCGTTTTCCTGAAGCAAGCGGCCGACTCAATGCACATGTTCCATTATCCGGCAGGCCGGCGGGGGTGGGGGGGTGGGGTTCCTGACGTCACTGGACATACATTTGCCCCGGGTGTCGGCCGTTGAGGAGCCCGGAACTTGCCTATCAGGAGCCGCAGCGGCGGCGCTCAGACGGTGGGGACGGAAGGAAGGACCCTGGGGCTTTGGGAACGGGGCTGCTGCTTCCCGCGCTCCAAGGCGAAGCTTACGCCGGCTGCGCTGCGCCGTTTCGCTTCCCGCGGGTCAGAGGGCGGCCCACAATGGAGAACATCCCCGCTTCTTCCGCTCCTTGGACCGCTGGTGTGCAGGCGCAGTGTTCGGCAGCTGTTGCACTCTGTGAATTGTAGGCACTGAGCGGTGCAAGGCACAGCGAGAGACTGAAAGCTTGGAGACAGAAACAGCTCACAGTGAGCCAAGTTCTTTCATCACCTCAGATTTCGAAGAGCCTCCCAGGCATGAACGATTCTTTAAATCACTGTCAGTGTTCTAACGTTCGCAGCACAGGTGTGAAATAATGCACAGCATGATCCTACTACATCAGCCAAGCTTTAAATCCGATCATTGATCATACCGACGTTGGTTGAGAGATAAACAGTGGTCTGCAACGGAAAGGAAGGGTTACACCAGAATCACGTGAAACTTACGTGACACGTGACACAGGCCAGCCGTAGTCCCCAGGACTGTCCTTGTCCCAGTACTGCACTCCCTCCGGTCTGTCTCTCCGACAGCCCTGCCAATCTCATGTTCCCCTGAAGAATCTCCTAACTGAGGTGTGGAAGCCTTCAGCTGTTTTAACCCTTTAGTTCTGCAATCTGTTCTATGAGCTCTAAGAATTTTGGACTTGGAAACTCCGGGTGTTTTGAAATGTGTGAGGTGGTATTGTTATTGGTATTTGTTTATTATTGTCACTTGCACCAAGGTACAGTGAAAAACCTGTTTTACAAACCTATCGTACAGGTCAATTCATTACACAGTGCAGTTACATTGAGTCAACACAGAGTGTATTGATGTAGTACGGGTAAAAACAATAACAGTACAGAGTAAAGTGTCACAGCTACATAGAAAGTGCAGTGCAATCAGGTGCGAGGTCACAACAAGGTAGATCTTGAGGTCATAGTCCATCTCACTGTATAAGGGAACTGTTCAATAGTCTTATCACAGTGGGGTAGAAGTTGTTCTTAGGTCTGGTTGTACGTGCCTTCAGGCTTCTGTATCTTCCACCGGATGGAAGAGGAGTGAAGAGAGAACGTTCCAGGTGGGCGCTGTTCTGGATTATGCTGGCTGCTTCACCAAGACAAGCGAGAGGTAAAGACATAGAGTCCAAAGAGGGGAGGCTGGTGTCCCTGACGCGCTGGGCTGTGTCCACAATTCTCTGCAATTTCTTGCGGTCCTGGGCAGAGCAGTTTCGGTACCAAGCCGTGATACATCCAGACAGGTTGCTTTCTATGGTGCATCTTTAAAAGTTGGTGAGAGTCAAAGGGGACAGACTCCTGAGGAAGTAGAGGCGCTGGTGATCTTTCTTGGCTGTGACTTCTACGTGATTTGACCAGCACAGGCTGTTGGTGATGTTCACTCCCAGGAACTTGAAGCTCTCAACCCTCTCAACCTCAGCACCGTTGATGTAGACAGGTGTATGTACACCGCCCCCTTTCCTGAAGTCAATGACCAGCTCTTTTGTTTTGTTGACATTGAGAACAAGGTTGTTGTCATGACACCATTCAACTAAGCTCTCTGTCTCCTTCCTGTACCCCGACTCATCGCTGTTTGAGATACGGCCTACAACGGTGGTATCATCTGCAAACTTGAAGATGGAATTAGAACAGATTCTGACCACACAGTCATGAGTGTATAAGTAGAGGGCTGAGTACGCAGCCTTGTGGGGCGCCAGTATTGAGAATAATCGTGCCGGACGTATTTCTGCCTGTCCTCACTAATTGCGGTCTGTCTGTCAGAAAGGCAAGGATCCAGTTAGAGAGGGAGGTGTTGAGTCCTATGCCTCGGAGTCTGGTGACAAGCATAGTTGGGATTGAAGGCAGAGCTGTAGTCAATAAACAATAGTCTGACGTCGGTGTCTTTCCTGTCCAGGTGCTCCGGAGATGGCGTCTGCTGTAGACTTGTTTCGGCGATAGGCGAATTGCAATGGGTCCAGGTTATCTGGTAGGCTAGTGTTGATGCGTGCCATGACCAACCTCTCAAAGCACTTTATGGTGGTGGATGGCAGAGCCACTGGTCCGCAGTCATTAAGGCATGTTCCCTTGCTTTTATTCGGTACCGGGATGATGGTGGTCTTCTTAAAACAGGTAGGAACCTGAGATTGAAGCAGGGAGAGGTTACATATGTCCGTAAATACTTCTGCCAGCTGATCAGCACAGGATCTGACCACACGGCCAGGGACACCATCTGGGCAAGATGCTTTCCTCGTGTTCACTCTCCGAAAGACTGATCTGACGTCCTCCACTGTGATCCCAGGTTCAGCCTCATTGGTGGCTGTCAGGGTGGATCGTGACAATCCACTTCCCTTCTGTTCAAAACGCGCATGGAATGCGTTAAGTTCATCAGGAAAGGATGCACTGTTGTTAGCAATGCAGCTTGACTTCGTCTTGTAGCCTGTTATGGCATGTAAACTGACGGCTAGTCAGGGACTCTTTTGAGTCGTTAGAGTTTTTCAGCATCTAACTTTCTTAAAAAAAGATTATCTCAGCTTTATTTCCACTGATACTCGGAGCTCTGCTTTCCAGGGTGCCTGAACTTCAGCCGCCGGCCTGTATTTAAGCTGACTCCCACCTCACGCTGAGAATATTTCGTGTTTGTTCCGCTGCTCTGATCCACTCCCTCGTGACACCGTCAGCGCCAAAGCTAGCTTATATGGTGTGATTGTGAACATGTTGGTCAGACGGTCACGGTCTGACACCGGTGGAAACACGTTGAAACCTTTCCTCAGCTTCTGCTTCCTCCCAGAACGGACCGGCTTCACTGAACTCCCTCCCTCTGTTATATTGTCAACTTCCTGCGGATTACGTTTTCTATGTAAATTGTGTCTTTGGTCGGCGTGGTTTCTGTAGTGTAGCGGGTTCGCCTCACACGCGAAAGGTCCCCAGTTCGAACCTGGGTAGGAACATGATTTTGGATCCTGCTCCAGGTAGTGAGGCGACTGCGTTCTCATTCGCCTTGGAAACAGCGGCCAGGATGTTTTGCTCTGAAGTCAGGAACCCTTGATTCAGTTCAATTCCGCACAACTGGTGTGCAACCAAATAATCTCCCATCGTGTTTGCTGTCTCTCTCTCGTTCTCTCGCCATGTTTTCCTTGAACTCCTCATTCTTCGTCAGTTTGTCTCCTGCCCATTTTTTTATTCTCTCACTTTGTAAAGGAGACTGTTATTTTGGACGAAAGGAAGGAAAAATATTTCGATTCAAATGAATTATCCCATACAACAGCTGTGAAGTCTCGTTCAATGATTGTACTTAACACAGAGACAGTTCGAATTCTACTAAGCGAAGTATGTGTTGAACAAGGGAAAAGCCAGAAATCTGTCTTGAAATCGACCAAACAGGATCTTGTTGAATGGAGAACAGAGCTCTACGGGACGAACGGCCTGCTCGTGCTCCAGTTGGTTCTGCTTTTTGTCACCTCCAAGTCTTCGCTCACAAGCAAATTCCCCATCGCTCCATCTACACTCTTCCCTCACTCTCACACACACACATTCTCTCACTCTCACTCTCACACTCACTCTCTCTCACTCTTACTTTTTTGTTCCGCTTCCCTATTCCGTCAATCGTTGCATTCCTTCCGATCCGCTTCTTTCCCTCCTTCTCTTGTTGTTAATCGCTCTGTCCCACTGATTCATTCCAGTCTCTGAGAAACCAACAACTCTGTCTTTCTATCTCTAATACGCAGCAAGTGAGCATCAATATTTTCCCAGGAAATATCCGGATGCTTTCAAAACCGAATCAGTGACTAAATCTACGTTTCTCTATGAAGTATGGTGGGCTGTCTAGGGGTGTGTGTGCCAGCTGACGCTGCCGGGAACTGGAGAACAGATGGAGGATTACCAACATTCACTGGACAGTGAACAGCACAGGCAGTTCTGAGAACATACTGATCAGCATTGGGTCAGCTAGCACAGGGGAAGTTTGGAGGTTGGGCGCGTATGAACAACCGGGACCCAGCGAGAGACCAGAACTCAAAGACATGCCGGAACCTCATAAACTTGACGATGCCGGAAAATATCTGGAAGTTCACTGGTCACCGGGAGTTGGTGATTTGGCTGCGGATGGATATCTGCACTCAGTAGCAGAGAAATAATGAGTCAGACGGATAAATAAATAAATATTCTGCCTTTTTTCCCTTTACCCCGAACTTCAACTGACAATGGAATTCGTCTTCTGTTTCGGACCCGTTTTTTGATGTTACACTTCCTTATTGACATCCAATTTGAGCATATTTGGGCCCAATCCAATCCAAGAGGTTTTGAAATCCGTAGGGCTGATACTTCACAACATCAGCGGTGAGAAACAGAATGAATGCTGAATGGGAAGAGAATCAGAAAGGCTTTCCCAGTCCGCACTGACTCACCCAAAAAAAAGTTTAATGGAGCGTGTCTGTGAAGGGATGGGTCCTGAATCAGTGTGTTTGCAGCACCGACATTGAACAGCTCAATAAAGAGAGTCAGCGGCAAGCGGCTCCCAGGTACGGCTGCTGCGGAGAACGGCAGCTTTCTTCCGGCAGTACTGGATCATAGAGCCGATATGCTGCGCTGTTGCTGAGCCTATCCGGCTGGTTCTGCCAAGTGCAGTCCGCGGACCTGGGCAGCGATCCGTGTTGTTCTATTGATTATAAATACCCAGACCGCCCGTTTACAGTCTCGTCTCTGCTGATCTGTCGGGAAGATTCAGCTGGAAATGCGGCGACTGCCTTCACGTGTGGAGGGGAAAGCTGGTGGCGACAGAAGAAAATTAACACCCTGGGAGAAGCGGTGACCGGAAATTCAGCAAAAGGAGAGCGTTGAATGCCAAATGTGAAAACGACGATCTGCCGTGACTCGGATTCGAATCGAGGTTGCTGCGGCCACAACACAGAGTACTGACCACTATAAGATCTCAGCCTCACACTTGATCTGTGCGCTTCCTGCACTGCCAAATCCTCTGATACCGGTGTGATTCACCCTCTGACGCTCCACGGACCAACATCGTGCTGACCGTCCGCGCTTCCGCGGTGACAAACAGAGACAATACTGGAAATACTCGGCTGATCAACCGATTCTGCTGCGAGAGAAAGAGATTCAGTGTTACGAGCCCTTGATGCGTTGACAGAATGGAAAAGGAAACCAAGGAGTTTACGCAGTGGATGTGTGAGAGTGGGATGTCCCTGACAGGGTAACGCCGGGGTGACAATGAGGAAAAAAAAACAAACTCAGGGGGTCAAGCAGCATCTATGGAGGCAAAGGATAGAAAACGTTTCGTGTAGAGACCTTACATATGGAAATTGACACCAGGGATCGGCTGGAAACAGGGTTACCTGAATAGTGAATGATTGTGAGCAGTGAGAGGGTGAGAACATTGACAAAAGAAGGTCGGAGTTGGGAAATGCAGAGTAGGACGTCAAGTCCAGTCGGTGAATCTCGGCATGTGTTCCATTCCCAGGGGGAAAATAAACAAGAGAATGTGCAGACGGATGACTGACACGGACGAAGAAATCAAGCTCACAATTCCTGTTCCAGTGAAGGATAAGGCTGGCAGAAATAGGGATAGCTGGTTGATGAGGCGTATTAATAATGCTCAGGAAAATGAATGAGGTAAATCTCAGCTGTAGGCAGCTGGGATGAAGCGAATACCTTGAGGGGTATAAGGAATGTAGGAGTACACTTTGGAGAGAAGTCAGGAGGGCAATAAGGGGACATGACATCGCTTTGGTGGATAAGGTCCAAAGTCATTCTATTTGTATTTAAAGCAAAGGGTTACAAGGGAGCGACTACGTCCATTTAACGATCAGTGAAGTCAACTGTGTGAGGAGACAAAGAGAGATGGGCGAGATCTTAAATTTATGTCCCTCGTCTCTACATTGCATCATTAATGGAGACGGGAGAATTACCGGAGGATTTCAGGGTTGCGGATCTTGTTCCTTTATTCACAAAAAGTAGTAGAGATAGCTCCGGATACTGTAGACCAGCGATTCTTACTTCAATGGTTGGTATGTTGATGGTTAAGATCCTGAGAGTCATGATTTATGAACATTTGGAGAGATATAATACGATTATATATAGTCAGCATGACGTTGTCAAAGGCAGGTCTTGCCTTCCGAGCCTGATTGGATTTTTTGAGGATATGATTAAAAACGTCGATGAAGGGAGAGCAGTAGATGTAGGGTATACGGATTTCAGCAATGCATTTGATAAGTTACCCTATGCAAGGCTTATTGAGAAAGTAAGGAGACATGGGATCCAAAGGAAATATTGCTTTGTGCATCCATTACTGGCTTGCTCACAGAAGGCAAAGAGTGGTTGTTGACGGATCACATTCTGAACAGAGGTCGGTGACCAGTGGTGTTCCTCAGGGATCTGTTCTGAAATCCTTACTCTTCGTGATTTTTAGAAATGACCTGGACGAGGAAGTGGAGGGATGGGTTAGTAAGCTTTCTGATGACACAAAGGTTGGAGGTGCTGTGGATAGTGTGGAGGGCTGTCAGAGGGTACAGCGGGACATAGATAGGATGCAAGACTGGGCTAAGAAGTGGCAGATTCAGTTCAACCCAGGTAAGTGTGAAGTGGCACATTTTGGTAGTCAATTATGACGGCAGAATCTTGTATAATGGTAAGACTCTTGACAGTGTGGAAGATCAGAGGGATCTTGGGGTCCGAATCCAAAGGACGGTCAAAGCAGAATCTCAGGTTGACTCTGTGGTTAAGAAGGCATTGGGTGTATCGTCCTTCATCAATTGTGGATTTGAATTTAGGAGCAGAGAGGTAATGTTGCAGATATATACGACCCTGGTCAGACCCCACTTGGAGTACTGTCCTCAGTTCCGTTCACCTCACTGCAGGAAGGAAGTGGAAGCTATAGAAAGGGTGCAGAAGAGATTTAGACGGATGTTGCCTGGATTGGGGTGCATGCCTTAAGAAAACAGGTTGAGTGAACTCGGACTTTTTTCCTTGGAGCAACGGAGGATGAGAGGTGACCTGATAGAGGTGTATAAGATGATGAGGGGCATTGCGCATGTGGATAGTCAGAGGCTTTTTCCAGGGATGAAATCGTTGCCACAAGAGGACACAGGTTTAAGGTGCTTGGGTGTAGGTGCAGAGGATATGTCAGGGAATCAGATTTTTTTACTCAAAGAATGGTGAGTTCGTGGAAAGGGCTGCCGGCAACGGTGGTGGAGGTGGATGCGATCGGGTCTTTTAAGAGACTTTTGGATAGGTATATGGAGTTTAGAGAAAACAGAGGGCTGTGGGTAAGCCTGGGAATTTCTAAGGTAGGGACATGTTCGGGACAACTTTGTTGGCCGAAGGGCCTGTCTTCTGCTGTAGGTTTTCTTTGTTTCTTTGAATTTATCGTGGAGAAGATCATGGAAGCTCGAGAATTCAGGAAGGAGAATACTGATGTCTGCAATCGTATCCACATGATAACATAGGATGTCCTGTATGTCTTAAAGCGCATAATGATTGTTAAATCCCGGGGCCTGACCAGTTGTAACCTAGGAGAGTATTGAGAAGCAGGAAAGAAATTGCTGGGGCTCTGATGAGATTTTGTATCATCGTTAGCCCTGTATAACCTACCGGAAGACGGGAGGGTGACTGATGTTTTACCTTCTCATAAGTCGGGCTGCAAATAAATGCAAGGGAGCTGACGGGGAAGTTACATGAAGATGTTCAGAAAGACGGAATCTACCTGCTTTTGGGAAAGGACGGACTGAATAGATACAGTAAACATTGCTTTGTGCGTAAAAAAGTGTGACTCACGGATTTGATTCAGTTTTTAAAGAGGTAACCAAGAGTATTGAAGAGGGCAGGGCGGCAGACGTTGTCTACATAATCTTCAGCAAAGCCTTGGACAAGGTCCCTCGTGGCAGGCGAGTCAGGAAGTTTGGAGTAATGGAACCCAAGGTGAGATAGCCAATTGGATGGGAATTTGGCCTGCTGGTTGACGTCAGTGTGTGGCAGTGGAGTGTTGTTTATTTTTCTTCCTGGAGGCTTGTGACCGACGGAGTACTGAATGGATTGTGTTGTGTCCCTTTTTTTGTCATAAATATATACATATACATAGGCTGAAAATTTAGGTGGCATTGTTGTTATCTTTGCGGGTGACACCAACATTGGTGGGGAAATCAAGAATGTTATCCAAGGTCACAACAGGATCGTGATCAACGAGGAATGTGGGCCGAGGAATGGAACATGGAATTTGACTCGTACAAGTGAGAAGTGCAGCCTTTTGGGAGGTTAAACCAGGGTTTGACTTACACAGTGAATGGGAAACCCTGTGCAGTGTTGCAGGACACAGAGATCTCGAGTATAAAGACATAGATTCTGGAATCCGGCGACACGTGTAGATAGGCTGATATCAACTATGTTTTGCACCCTTGATTTTATCAGTCAGGGCACTGAGTACAAGAGCTGCGACGTCGTCTTGGAGATGAACAGCAAGTTGCTGAGACCGCACGTGGAGAATTGTGTGCAAATCTGGTCGCTTCACTGCAGAGAAGCTGTCATTAACATGGCGAGTGTGCAGAAAATATTCACAGGGGTGTTGCCGTGACCAGGCAGCTTCACTGATGAGGAGAAACTGGATGGGCTGGGGCTTTATCCCCTGAAGCAACGGATACCTAATGCCGACCTCATAGAAATTGTAAAAAAAAATAATGAGGGCATAAATAAAATGGATTATCACTGTCCTTTATCCCTGATCGGATCGTTTCAAAAACGGGGGTTGTGCGTCTCAGCTGAGAGGAGAAAGATTAAACAGTCTTCAAAGCTGTGTTGGGAAAATGAGAAAATGATTAACTGAAATCAAATATTACCAACCCGTGAATTTCAGAAAACTTCAGATATCCCACGAGGGTGATGCCTTGTAAAATCTACTATTTCTTGAGACCCCGCCCCAAGGGAAATATCCAATCATTCGATTTGAAATTAATTAGTTAATTCTAATTAAATGCAATCCATCAATTAAAAACCGATGTAAAGCTCTCGAAAGCCTGTCCAGTCAATTCGCAGGGAAAGTACGGAATGCGAAACGGAATTTAGTTTCTTGATTTATGTCGCTGCGCTGTGATCTGTCGATGGGCATTGGCATCAGCTGTCTCTGTGGCGCAATCGGCCAGCGCGTTCGTATGTTAACCGAAACGTTGGTGGTTCGAGCCCACCCAGGGACGGTGAGCTCAGGTTTTCTCCCCGACATCCAACACTTCTTGGGGTGATGAAACAGCAAATCGCCATGTCAAACTCTCACTTCTGCATGAATTTTTAAACGTAAGTTCCATACTTACATACAATCAAAAGAATGAAATGAGACAAAAGCTGTTTCACGACGCTGAAATGAAACCTGGGATTGCCGGATAGCTCTGTTGGTCAAACACAGCAAGTTTCCATCTGTCGATGACCACTGTTAGTTCTGAAACGTTAATTTCCCCTCCCTCCGCAGATCACATTTCCTTTATACTTTTATTTCAGCAAAATTCCACACTTGATCAGGAGTATATCTTTTCAACAACTTGTTTTACTATGTTTGAACATGAACAATAAGCATTGTAATGGGAATTGGTGAAGAATTGTGATTTTATTCATCATTATACTGATAGTGCTGGTTCATTGTTTAATAGGGTCCTCGCCGTTTTTTCCGAAATATTGCCCCAGCGACGACGATGCTGACGAAACAAAATGCGACCCAGGGACATCGTTCAACCTGTTAGGGCTTAGAGCTGTACAGTCATGGAGTCACAGAGGGATGGAGAGCAGAAACAGGACTTTCGGCCCGCCCAGTCCGCAAAAAACATTTATCACCCATCCATATAAATCTTTATTTATTCTTCCCGCATTTCTGTCTATTATTCCCAGATTCCATCGCTCACCTACACACCTGGGAAATTTTACGGTGGCCAATTAAACTCTCAACCCATGCGTCTTTGGGACATTGGAAGAAACCGGTGATCCTGCAGGAAACCCAAAGAGGCACAGGAAGAACTGCACACTCCTCCCGGACAGTACGAGGTCAGGATTGAACCCGGATCTTATGTATGGGCTCAGTGGCGCAATGAACAACGCGCTGGACTTCCAACGGAATTTACCTGACATTTAGCCGCTTCACTTGTCATGAAAAGCTGTCTTGCAACCGAATGGTGCGGCGATTTAGTCATTGGGTATTCTTCCTACCCTAGGCTTGGGAAGCATTTCATCGACCACCTTATCTGTGTGCAACACGGCGGGTGTTTGTGGCTCAATGTATAGCGTGTTGGACTTCTACTAATACGTGATTAAGCAATTCAAAGGTTGTGGGTTGGAGTCCCACTATATTCGCTATGTTTTCCTTACTAGTTGCAAGAATAAACAATGAGGTGATGCCGTGACTGTTTGGAACGGAAAATCCGGAAATCTGGGACATTGTTCGAAATAATCGAGTAGTTCACTCAGCATGGATTGGGGTTATTGTATTTCTCTCAGGGAATTGTTGCCGGGGGAAATTGCGAAGGGCACTGAGTCCTCGATTAATTCTCAGACGGGGGAGATATATTTTGAACAAAAACGAGGGCGATAAGTTCACAAGAGACAAGAGATTCTGCAGATCTGGAAATCTGGAGCAAAACACGCAAAAAGCTGGAGTAACTCAGCGGGCTGGGCAGATTCTATGGAGAGAAATGAACGGTCGACGTTTCGGACCTAGATCCTTCATCAGAACTGGAAAGAAAGAGGACAGAAGCCAGAAGAAAAAGAGAACTGGGTGGCGGATCAGCACGAGCTGGTGAGTGATAGGTGAAGCCAGGTGAGGGGGAAGGAAGGTAATGGTTGGGCTTTAGAAGGAATGATCTGAAGCAGCTGATAGAGAAAGGTGGAAGAGGCAGAAGGGAGTTCAGCAGACAATCTGATCACCCGTGATCTTATTGCATGACTGGCCTTGGTGTCCTGATGATGCATCTCATGCAGTTCAGGAAATAACGTCAATTTTCATCACCAAAATCTGTCGCCTCAAGTTCCCAGATTACCTGGTGCTGAAAGCCCGGATAAATCTTCACTACTTCTTCACATTAGAAGTCCCGACCCTGAAGGCACTCGGCAGAAGAGTGCTGACGAAGCAGTTTCTGGTGCGTTGCAACTTTTGCTGATTGCTGAGAAGGCAACGACAGGAAAAAGGTATTGAATCATGAAGTCTTCATAAAATGTGTTTCGGCCAATATTAGACGTTCGTTTACACATCTGTTGGCGCAGTTTGAAACCACAGACGGCTGAGCAGAGATTTTCGAGATAAGTGGTCAATGTCCGTGATTTCATTTCCAATGTTGGGCTCAGGAAGCTGGGATTTCTTCATCTGGATGAAGAACATTGAGAGTACACTTTATGGACCTTTTGGTGTGCAGATCCAAATGTACCTGAACTTGACAACATGGACGGATAGCGTGCTGAGTTCAATCTTTGAATCCACTGGAAATGTGTAAGTTTAACCTTACAGACCTGTGAAAAAACTGAGAATATTCATTAAAATGTGTGTGCCTGCACTGGGGTCTGGAAAACCCTGCAGTATGACGTGATAACCGTTTACCACTGCTCCCTCCGGTCTGCTTTGAGGAAATATTGGATGGGTTGGAAAAAGGGAAATGCATCTACCCTCAAACATACGACCTGGGAGAAGTAGCTTCAAGATTAATATTCTCAACCGATCAGCGCAATTGTGTAATGAATGGAAAGAAAAGAATCAGCTTGGGACCCGCCTTCTTCACAATTCATCCCACAAAAGACAGGCTCCGCTGGGAGTTGAACCCAGGATCTCCTGTTTACTAGACAGGCGCTTTAACCAGTTAAGCCACGGAGCCCTCATACCGTCCTACAGCTGTTGTAATAAGATGCAACTTAACTGCTCTTCGTCTGTTGGCGAGAGAATTGCTTCATATTCTGCTTATTTCAGATCCACTTTTCCGCCAGCTTCCGACCATTGTATCACCGATCCAGGAACGGATTATCCGCAATGACAATCCCGTCTGATTTACTGAACACTTCCTCTTCTCCACCCTTCCCCCCCCCAGTCCCACTCCCGCCACGTCACTACCACTCTCCGTTCTTTATGTCTGATCTCACTACAGCATCAAAGTCCTCATATGTGAAATAAAATGACAAACTAATGAATTGCCGGTGTTTTCCAACCTCCTTAAGTGGGGATGCCTTTGAAACCACTCCTTCATTTTTCTGATTAACAAGACGAGAACACGGGGGAATGGGTCCATCATGAAACAACTTCCAGTTCCAGACGGTTTGAATTTATTCACCAGTGATCAGTTAAATTGCCTGGTTAAATTGCAACGAACTTAATCGGCAACTTTGACACTCCTCAACTCCACAGGAGCTGTCTGACGTGAGTATTTGTATTTTGGGTATTATTAAGACCACATCTGGATGATGAATAAAGTGATACTGCATCTGAAACGCATTTGCCCACTCCCGCACCTTGTCTCAATCGCCCCACAGTCTCTTTGCATCCTCTTTCGAACCCAGAATTCCACTCATTTAGTGCTGGAGGCATATAAGCAATCATGCATTTAGTATTTTCACACAAATCATTTCATCAGATACAGGGACAGGTTCTGTACAATGCAGGAGAACAAAGGACAGGACCTTAACCCCATCACGTCTTCTGGGCCACGATGCCAAGTTAAACTCATCCTACCTGTTGTCACCTGGCCCGTTTCTTTCTATTCCCCGCCTGCCCGTCTGTCATGAAAAAAATCAGGTGTTTCTGAAATGCAGCACTGAGCTGAAAACGATATTGTTCTGAACGACCTCACGTCCCCGGATATTTCCCTTCATCATTTCATTGACTGAAGCAGAGAAGTTAACCATTTCGATATCTATGGTCGTCAGGATGGCCGAGCGATCTAAGGCGCTGCGTTCAGGTCGCACTCTCCACTGGAGGCGTGGGTTCGAATCCCAATCCTGACAGAAGCATTTTAAATTTTGATTCTCCCTCTCTTTGTTTACCCTGTTTTCTTCCACTGGCCGGCAGTCTTGCCTCGTTCATTCTTCGTTTCTGCCATTGAACAACCCTGTCCTTCCACGGATCGTGTCTTCCCCAAGTGTTTTATTTATTTGTCCTATCGCCCTTCGCGAATTTCTACTGGTCCCTCTCGTCTGTCAGCGAGATCATGGTTCATGCTTTCCCCACTCCCCCGTCACATCTCCATATCTGTTGTTTTCCAAATACGCAGCAACGTACTGAAGGCAGCGATGCCTGCAGTCACAGCCCAGAGGGGTAATGGTGAGTTGGACAGTTGAGGAATGAGATTTCTTGTGTGAGCTGCGAGGTCTAGAGAGACTGAAAAACAGACAAATGCAGACAGTGCAGGAGTGGAAGCGTTAGACGGTGAGCTGACGGATGACTTGCAGCTTCAGCGAAAGACGATGGAGGTAACTGAGCGGAATGTAAGGGGGAACTGAACCAGTTGTTCCCGGACCGAACTATTCTTCTGGGCCTTTTCTCCAACCCCACCCCCACCCCCACCCCATTCCTTGATCTATCAAATAATCATCCACCTCCACTTTAATTAATTCTGATGATCCAGCGTCTACCGCCGGCCGGGGCATGGAATTCCAGTTATTCGCTGTCCTGTGCAGGAAGAAAATTATTTGGAACCTCAGTTTTAAATGTCTAGTCCTTCATCTTAGTGTTCTGCCCCTTTGTTTTAGACTGTCCCGTTCTTAAAACAAAAACATCCCGACATCTGCCCTGTCAAGCTCCCTGAACGTCTTATTTTGTGAACAAGGTCACGCTCATGTTTCAGCAACAGAAATGACAGTGGGCTTCCAACAAATGAATTCGAACAATTGCGATGTAATAACCGGATGTGGGCTCGTTAGTCTAGTGGTATGATTCTCGCTTCAGGTGCTGAAGTGTACAATATGCGAGAGATCCCGGCTTCAAATCCCGGACAAGCCCATTTATTCACCAACTGATGGGCACTTTATACACGGGGGAAACATTCCCAAATATTCCTGTTTCCACGCCAGCGTTTTGTGAATGCCCCTGTTGTAAACGCGAAAGTGTTCAGGGCTTTCTATAGAGTAGCAGTTGTGACGTTCGCCTCACACGCGAAAGCCTCCCAATTTGAAACGTGGCAGAAACATTCTGAAAACTCTGTTATCTGGAAATTAAGTGGCGTGAACGGGACACAAACATAAATGTATTAAATTAAATGCAGCTGATGCCCCGTCCACAAACCGAAGACCTCAGAGACTCATACAGCACCGAAACAGGCCCATCGGCTACTCTGGACCTTGTACACTATGGTGCCGGTCTCGGCAGGTGCAATTTGCCTGTGCTTTGTCCATGTCCTGAACTTCCCCATTCATGCACTTTATTGCGCAATCCGTTTGCAAATAAAAACTGGTCAATATCATTGTATTTTGCAACAGTTCGTAATTTCCAAATGCATAACGCTGCTTTCGTTTCATCAAGAACAAATTCTTCACTTTCTTCCCGATATATCACTGCACACACACTGCAGCTTTGCCGTATCCCTCATTATGCTGAACTTGGGAACGCCGTTGTGTTTGCTCTGCCAATAATGGGAAGTGTGACCTGATGCACTTCAGCACAAAGCAGAAGGGGAGACGATATGACCTGCACGGCACAGTTCTTGGACCGGAGGACTCAACTTATTCAACATGCAGCTCCAAACCTGGCACCGGATTCCCATCTGGACTGAAGGTTTAATTCGCCAGGAGACAGAAGTTTGAAGCTGAATCTCACAGCAAATATAGCAAAGGAAGGCATGCCGGAAGCAGTGGCAGTTTGTCTGGGGAAGATTGAGAAACGGCATTGAATATCATGACAATCGACAAGTTGCAGTAGATATTTCATTGTATGATACATGAATGGCGAAGCAAAAAAGCATTGGAAAAGCGATTTAGCCAGGACTGATTGGGGTTATTATTGATCAATACTAAATCGATAAAAAACGATAATCTAGAAAAAATCGTTGAACCTTAGGATTCGGAACGGATTAAAATTCTGGTAAAGATACTTGTAACAGAATATAGAACGTGAAAGTTAATGTATGGGACATGGAGAGGATTGTATGACTTGCAAAATAATGGCCGATTATTCGGAACAGACAAGGTGGCCGAGAGGTTAAGGCGATGGACTGTTAATCCATTGTGCTTTGCACACAAGCTTTCGAATCCCATCCTCGTTGTGAGCTGTTGGTTTGTGTAACGAGCTTTTAGCACGTTCAAGTAAACACTTCGCAGACTCCAAATTTTCCCACCGTCACACAAACCGTCATGAAAGGAAAAGTTCGCAAGAAGAACTTCTCACGAACTTTGGTGGAATGAGAAGGGAATGAAAAGTCGAGATGAAATGGGGTGACGACCGGTCCCGCTCTTTCCACCTTTCTTCCTCTGTTTACAGAGGTGAACCCCGTATGGATGTTTTCTGGGGAGACTTCAGAAGGAACAGAGCACACATTTTGGGAAGTGGTTGCAATTGAAACCTTCCTTCAGAGGTGAGGTGAGGAAAGATTGAGTACAGAGCTGGGCAGCTGAATGTCCGAAGCAACCGATTTTGGACCGAAGACAGACCGATCCGGGAATGGGCCAGGTCATGATATACAGGGGACTGCGGAAGAGCGGGTCATCGTTCGGACTGAAGAACTCCACATTAACATGAAAAACGCTGTGTGATGAAACGTTCCGCACGACTTCATGACTGCTGTCTGCGAGACAGGTGAAACTGCCGATTTTACTGCATCTTTTTCTTAACTTCTGACAACCAGCATTCAGTTTTGTTTTCCCTTTTCGACTGTTCTGTTATCTCAGGTTACATTTCTGCTGATCTGGTTGCACCTTCAGGTGCAGACATTTTACATTCATTATGGGAGTGCTGGATGGTAACCTGTCACTGCTAATTAAACGGATGAAAGATCAGAAAAACATTGCAAAAGATAGTCCTGGTTTTCCAGATGAGGAAAATAAAAACTCCAGAGGATGTTAGGCCGTGGATGCAAGAGGGTAACAGTGGAATGATCGGGGCTCATTTGGACGGAAGCAGCAATCTGAGGGTTCAGCCCGGAGATGCAGGGGAGGTAATAAATGAATAAATGACATTTTCTCGGTGCAGTGAAGATGCAGAGGAACATTGCAGTTGCCGAATGAGAGGAGGGACAGCAGAATTCTCGAACACACATGGACTGGAAAGGAGGAGGGATCAGACAGCAGGTGGTTGACAGTCGATACATCCCCACTGTCTGATTCCGGCAGACTCTCGATGTCTTCGTTCAGGTATCACCATTATTGCTCCGCAATTATTGTCCTGCATGAACGCATAATAAGTTCCGCAAATGTGTAAATCTTGCACTGAAACCTACCGATATCTATCAAAAGATAATAGCCCCAGTTCTGTCCCCAGATGTCGTGCGATCGCCCATCCTCCAGTCTCGATCCAACCCTGACCCAATCTCCCTGCCCTTCAGCAAGTTCATTATCCATGCAGCACTGGACCATTTCATTCCACTGGACTCAAACCTGTGTGGACACTTCCTGCGCTGCTAAAAACCTACCATGTGATGCTCTGATTTTTCCTCTGTTTGATGTTTTTTTTTTCTCTTTCACAACAGGATGTCTCATTGAGTCTTGAGTAGTTGATTCATCGTTTTCGGCTTTCCACCAATCAATCAGAAACTGCGTGAGGAGTAGATATGAGCGTTCATTTTTCCTCAGGTTGTTGTTTGGCCCAAGAGGCAATGATTACATCTGTGAATATTGACAGCAGGCTGCTCCCAAATTAAATAACATTGACGTCTTAACAGCGGTGTATCATCGCGACCGAGGACCTCAAGGAGGACGGCGAAAGTTTTGCCAATGACACTAGGTGCCTAGCTGTTCATTGGGCCTTCAATATTGAAATAATTAACAGAGAATATTTACAAAGTGGGGTGAGTGCAAATCGTTGGAGGTAATTTATCTAGCCTTTCTAATAATAATTTACTAAATGTTTCATGTCACACGCAGACAAACGACACCTTGCTCCGATGTCTTAATCTCCTTCTACATGCAAAACGCTGGAGTAACTCAGCTGCTGAGGCAGCATCTATGGAGGGAAATGTCCGGAGCAGCACACAAAACTTTGGACAAACATTTCCCTCCATAGTTGCTGCCTGACTAGCTCAGTTATACCAGCTGTTTTGTGTGCTGCTCCAGATTCCAGTATCTACAGTATCTTGTATGTCCATGGTAATCTCATTTCCCAGCTGGCAACCTGTCGGCCTGTTGGCGACATCACTCTGCGCTTAGTTTAAATGAGGAGCTGCTGTAGCACGAATAAACCTTCATGGCGCGGATCCTGAATCCCACGGATCTCTGGATGAAAAGGTGGGGCAGTCAATTCCAGTGTTTCACTGTTCTCATTTACTGTAATTTTCAGATGATTTTTCAGGTCCAGTGAAAGTGTAACTGCAGACAATTAAAGACATTGATTCTTCGTTACTGACACATTGCTCAAACTTCTGTATGCGGCACTTGTCAACTCAACCACCTCCACATAGATGTCGAGGAAAGATTAAGATAAACTCCTTTCCCTCATTTACTGTCAGCTAATCAGAGGGACAACAACAGGCTAATTATGGAGCGTCGAAAGCAACCCGGCTCATGCGATGCGTCCTTTTTCATAATGCTGGGAACCTGGACTCTGAGTACGTTATCGTCAAAACACTGGTGATGTGAATGAGGCAAACCGTGTGGTGCCTCAGATGACCCACAGAGAAGGGAACGTCATGTCTGCGTCACGTGGTTTGTTTCATTCACAATTGGTTACGGTACTGAAACAGCTCGCCCCACACATCGGACCGAGCCAGCGTGTAACCTTTGCATCTGTCAGCGGGAAGGGGTGAAACGGGGAAAGCGAACTCCGTAAATTTGGAACGGAATGAAAACTCCGCCGCTACTGCGAGTTCTCTCAGTTCCGTCACGGAAATATTCGACGTCTCAAAATAGTTCACACCGGCGAATAATCCGTGTGCTTGAAAATGCTCCCTTCCTTCTTCTCACTTTCTCACAGACCGCCGGCCCCATCATCATTCTCAATTCTTTCTTGAGAATACTTGACAAGGAATGGACCATGTGGCCTAATGGAGCAGGCGTCTGACTTCTGTGTTTGATGTGACGTCATCAGAAGATTGCCAGTTCGAGTCCTGCCACGGTCGTTTTATCGACATTCAGGTTTTGTTTCCATTCTTTCGCTCACTCCCTCCACCACATTTCTCTGATCTGTTTCGAACACACTCTTTCGAAACGCGCCCGTTTCGACCACAGTCTCCTGCGCCGCGTGTACTCCGGTCACCGCCCTCATGGACAAAATAACGTTACCTTACCGTCATCGCTCGCAACATTTTATTGTCTATGCTTCTTTCAATGTATTTCCACAGGCACCTTCAGAACTGTAGAGACAGAAGAGATGTTGCAGATGTTGCAAATGTTGGACTCGCGAGCGACACAGACAAAATGCTGGGGGAAATCAGTAGGGCAGGCAGCATCTACAGAGGGAAATGAACAGTAAAGTTTACGATCGAGATTCTTCATCAGGACTGGAAAGGAAGCGGGCAGAAGTCAGAATAAAAAAGTCGGGGATGGTGGAGGATCACAAGCTGCTAGTTGATAGATGAGAAACACTATGATGCTGGAGGAACTCAACAGGCCAGGCAGCATCCGTGGAGAAAGGCACGCGGTCAAAGTTTCGGGTCAGGACCCTCCTTCAGGACTGAAGATAGGAAAAGGGGATAACAATATTATTGAGGGGAAAGCACAACAGTGACAGGTGGACAAAAGAGGGGAGGTGGGGTGGGCACGGGGAGGTGATAGGGAGATGCAGGTAAGAGATAGTGACAGGCAGGTGGGGGAGGAAAGATCAGATGCACCGGGGGATGGGTTAAAGGTAAGAAGAGAGCGGAGAAAGGGATATAAAAGGGAGGAAGAGAAGAGACCAGGTATGGGGGGGGGTTGTGGGGAAGGGAGCGGAATGACTTGAAGTGGGAGAATTCAATGTTCGTGCCGTTCCGCTGCAAGGATCCACGATGGAAATTGAGGTGCTTTTCCTCCTATTTGTGCTTGGAATTCCCCTGGCAGTGTCGGAGGCCGAGGACTGACATATCAGTGATCGTGTGGGAGAGGGAGTCGAATTCGCTGCAACGGAAAGATGCAGATCGCGGTTACGGACAGAGTGCAGATGTTCTGCGAAACGGTAACCTAGTCTGCGTTTGATCTCACACTTGGAGCACCGAATGCAGCAGATGATATTAAGGGAGGTGCAGGTGAATCTCTGTCTCACCTGAAAGTACCTTTAGGGCTCCTGGATGGAGGTGATGGAGGTGGGGTAGGGACTGGTGATGCACCTATGTCAGGTGCAATGGAAGGTTTACGGGGTGGGAACGGGATGGGTGGGGTGAGAAGGAGTCAACGTCGGAGTCGCAGAGAGAGCGATCTCTACGGAAGGAAGGAAGGAAGGAGTGGGGAGTGGAAGATATGCTTGGTTGCAGGATCCAGTTGGAGATGGCGGAAGTGGCGGAGAATAATGTGTTAGAATCGTAGGCTGCTGGGATGAAATGTGAGGACAAGGGGAACCTTATCCTGGTTGGGTCTGGGAGGGGCGAGCGTGAGAGTGAATGTGCGGGAAATGGCAGAGATCAACAGTCAACGTTATCGGCCGAGACCTTTGAACAGAACTGGAAGGAAAGAAGGCAGAAGCCAGACCAATCGGTCGGGGGAAGGTGAGAAGCGCAAGATGAGAGGCGATAGGTGAGCCCAGGGTAGAAGGGGGAGGTAGGTGGGTGGAGGAGTGGAGAGAGACGAGAATCTGAGAGATGACAGACAGAAGATACAAAGGACTGAAGGAGGAATCGTGTTGGAGAGGGCAGTAGACTGTGGAATAAAGGGAAGGAGGTGGGGAACAGATGGGCAGGTCATAAGGGCGAGGGAGGGGAAAGAGAAGGGGTGAGGGGGCAACATGAATGAGAGAAACAAAGGTGGGAGGTGGAACTTCTCAGCATCAGTTTGCTAGAAAGAACTGCAAATTTCAAGTCTCAATGGCTGTGTTGTGACGGGGAGAAGCGGTAAGTCAAAAACTGTGGTCCTGTTAACCCGCAGTATTTGACAAGAATCCAGCAGGTCGCTTGGCAATCAGTCGGACTGCTGATCTTTTCAACGTTTGGAATTTCTGTTACACACACAAGGCTTTGTCAGTCCAATTGGCTGAAGAAACCCGGCAGCGTTACTTCTCCGCACAATGTTCCCTGTTGGGGACGTCGCATCCTCACCATCTTCAGCAGCAGTCGATTGACCCAGGCAGGCAGCTTATCAGACGATACCGCCGGCATAGGTGGACGCACCTTGCGATACAAGACCAACATTCTGGAACATCACCAAAGCCGGCCGCAATGACAATGAAATACATACCTCCTGGTTCATGACACAAAGTATCAGCGGCCAGTTACTCTCCCGCAACTTCTCGCGGCGAAACAACCAGGAGCTTCTTTCTCCCAGCGGACAGTGGCGGAGTCAGAGATATAGAGGACTAGGTTCCAGCCTACCGTCTGCTGAATCAGGGCGGGTGAACACGTTGGAGTTCCCCTACCTCAGGGTCTGCGATTCAGGCGCATTTTGTTCAGGGACATTGTTCCAACTCACCGAAACATTTTGAGGCGATATGATGTCGGAAGGAGCCACTGCTGGGAAGCCTGACTTATATCGGTGAAATGTGTGGCACATTCAGCAGGTCGGATCGCAGGGGAGGGCACTCCAGCTGTGAAAATTCGCACTGATTACGGAAGGAACTTACTATTTGAGATAAAATAGAAACCGTCATCATGTCATTGAATCTGAAGGTACCCTTGTGACCCCAGGCATCATCCCACTGATAAATCGACTGCGTAGACTGTGCCGTGAGGAAGCGAGATTTAAAGAAAATATAAAAGCTGCCGAATCCGGGGATTGAACAGGAACCTTGAGATCTTCAGTCTAACGCTCTCCCAACTGAGTTATTTCGGCTCCTACTGTAGACACTGCCCGCACTAATGAGGAGACCATTGGGTCAACGGCAGTAGTGGCACGAAAACTGGAGAACCTGACCGTGGACCAGAATTAGGTTCATTATTAATCCTGGAAGTTGTATCCCAATCCATTTTAAAAAGAAAGGCGGGACAGTGGGAGGAGATTGTGTGCTGGCAAGAAATATTCGGAAAATCCAGCCAAATTAAAGAATCTTCTTTTTGGACGATTCGCCGGTTCTGGTTGGGCACCAAATAGTTCAACAGTCAAGGGTCCAAATAGTCCCTTCAGTCGAAGCAGTCAGTCAACATTCCAATCCTGTGTGCTGCATTCGGAGTTCACATTGCAGAAATTAGACGCATGTTGATTGATCGCTTTGCAGAGCTCCTGCTTTCAGTCCGCAGGGTTAACGCTGCACTTTCAGTTGCCCGCAACACTAATTCAACATCCCACTCTCACCCAGATCAATCTGCCTGTGACCTACTGCACTGCTGTAAAAAAAGCCCAATGAACGTTTGAACAACACCTTATCTTCTACCTGGACGCGTGTTGTCTTTAAGTCTGCAGTCGGAGTGTGGGGCAATCATGGTCACCAGCAATCCTCCGCAAATAAAGTCATCCTGCACTTTAATTCACCGTCCGTCAGACCTCCGTGAGAGGCACTCAAATGCGAAGGCAGTCCGTGTAACCTATTGACTGAGAACACCCGAGCAGAGCTGTAACGTGGAGCGTCAGCTCTCGGATCAGCCGGATATTTGTGCTGTCTTCAGGTTTTCCGTTTCGGCCTTTGTAGATAGAGGACCAATCACCGTGGATGTGTGGATATTATTAATTTTAATACCTTATGCTTTATGGAAAGTTGAAGTTAAAAATATTCCAAGACACACAAGATTAACGGAGATTAAAAAAAAACGTATTTTAGAGGATAAGTACGGAAGACATGTGAGGTTCCACCTTGCTAACCCCAATGGTTGGGTAACAGCTACAATGTTGTGATCTTTCATGTTTACTTTATCTCAGGAAAATGTAAAAGACTTGAGCAGAATTGAAAAAGTAAACATATCCGAATGCTTGCATAGATGACAGCCCTCGCTTGCAAATTAAACCGTTGAAGGAGCCCCTTCCCCCTTAGAAGTTACGTAGTAACTACGAGGAACAGCGGGAGGTTGGTAGAAGTTGTATTTCTCCTGCAAAGTGTCAGCATGTCCCCGATGGTACAATGGCCTCAGTTCCAATGTAATACTTCCGTGTTTCTGTTAAACAGAACCTCGATAGAAATTCCGGATTAAAATCGATTTATTTATTTCAGGCTCTTTTCCCATTCACCAAAGTGACCTTCTGGAGGTCCGGGCAGATAGTGCATTGATCATGCAACCGGTTTATACTGAAATCTGGAAAGAGTCATCTCCGTGTTCAAAAATGTGAGCAGCAATTACAAGCGATACACATTAACCGGATATCATCGTTTCATAAAACAGGTGCATTGATCACAGGAATTAGTGTTTTAAATAAAAATGCGCGCAACCAGCGTCTTCCCTTCTCATTGTCCGTGTCATTGATATTTGTCAACAATACGTTTCCTTCTGTGCTCTGTTGTTATTTTCTTCAATGTAGTATTCTGTAAATGCTTTGCTGAGTAGCAATGTCTGTGTGTGTCTGTGTCTGCGTATGTCTGTGTTTGTGTGTGCCTCTGTGTGTGTGTGTGTCTGTGTCTGTGTGTGTCTGTTTCTGTGTGTGTGTCTGTGTGTATCTGTGTGTCTGTGTGTCTGTGTCTGTTTTACAGTATATGTCTGTGTGTGTGTTTCTCTGTGTGCATGTCTTGTGTGTGTTTGTGTGCCTGTGAGTGTGTCGGTTTGTGCACGTGTGTGCATATGTTTGTGTGTCTCTGTATGGATGTCTGCGTCTCTGCGTGTACGTGAGAACGCTCGTTGTGTTCTGACTGTGGACTAGCATGTGCGTACATTTGAGTGTGTTCACGTGTCATGTGGCATTAGTCTTTACTTATCTGTGTCTACAGCAAGATTCATTCATTCTGTGACACCCTGCTGAAATCTGAAGGAGCTCTTGATTATGTGCATTCCCTTCCTTTGTTCAACGATCTGCCGGGTGTGACTCAGCTCATCTCCTTAGTCCAGCTGTAACACCTTCTTTATTATTCTCTTGCTGTCCTCTGCCGGATCCTGTCGAGTCATCTCCATACACGCTGTGATTATGATACAGGAGAGCCTGGGCGATATGCCCTGACCTATCAGTGGCACGAAATGCAGAACGGTGCTCTCCAGTATCTCCTCTCCTGACATCCATAGAAGCTCCTGCGAGATGCTGCTTAGGGTAAATTCTCGCGCATAAAACGACTTTCCTTTTTTCTTCAGCTCCTCTATCTCGTTCCTAACTGTCAACACGAGTGTCTTAAGGGTATCGTAATCTAATCGAAGGGAGGAACGGTAAGAGGAAATGTAATAGGACAGCAAGGGAATGTCGCAAACAAAATCAGCCCCTGGATTGCTACGGCACTGGCTGATGCAAACGTGACAACAGTCTTCCAAGTTTCAGCCAAGTCTTTCTTCTTCTGGATTAGTGACGACACGTGGTTCTCCAGAATCTACAAACGGACGCGCCGCTTCAAGGCAGGGAATTCCACCTTTAGCACCTGCGGTAGTTTCCAGAAGTCAAACTTATCTCGATGCCAGTGAGGTCAGAAATATTTGTAGGCATTCCAAGCCCTCTTTCTTGGAGCGCTCAGTGGAAGTGTTCCAGCAATATTCGAGAGCTTTCTTCTCGTCGTACCGGCTTTCTTCTCGCTGTTTTACAAATTACAGATCAGAGTCTATTTTATTTAGCACTCCGTAACATTTATTCTTTTACTGCTGGACTTTCTGTTTCAGTTGTCATGTGTTTTCTTGAAACTGAGCACCACTGAGGACAATGAAGCAATAGCACTATATTTGTGAAATGTTATACCCTTCAAGTAGGCATCGGCTTTAAAGTTGCTGCCGGATCCCAGGGAGCTCCCAGATACTGTCTGCATCATCGCTGGAGAACTGGTACTGTTTTGACTCCATTCCTGCATCCTTGTCAGACGCTGACGCCCGACGTCCTTTGACGCCTGGCGCGCCCAGATCATTGAGGAAGGATGATATACCACCGCCCGACTCCCCCATCACTGCAATCTCATATGTTGCATGAGAGAGGGGACGGACGTGACACGGGAGACGGCACTTGCAGTGGGGGATGATCGGCAGCCGGACAATGGTAGATGAGGAGAAGATGTGGAGTCTGGGCACAAAGGCTGGAGGTGAGGGGTGGAAATAGACAAATAATTAAAACAAGCAGCTGTGGGCACGGTGAAGGCTGGGAGAAAATATGGAGGGCGGTAAGTGGAGAAACAAGAGGTGAAAGTGCCTGAATGTAATGAGTAAGGAAGGAGATGTGGAACCAGATCAGAAAAGACTCAGGAGCAGCTGACGGATGAGACATGGAGGGATGATTGGTGGATCGAATCAGTGGGGGAGGAGGTCAAAACTGGCCGACGTGAGAATAGAGGGGATGTGGATAAAGGAGGGTGGGAGGAGCTAAGTGGAGAGGAAGGAGAGAGAGGGGAAGCAGACGGGGTCGGGGTACTTCAATTGGAAAATTCAAAGTTTATACAAATGAGCTGCAGATACACCACGCGAAGTATGAGGTGTTGTTCTCCAGATTTGCTGTTGGTCTCACCGTGGTAGTGAAGAAGGCGGAGGACGGACAGGTCAGAGTGGGAATGGAAGGGAAGTTGAGCTAACGTGCAACTGGGAACACGGGAGGGCCAATATGGACAGAGCACAGGGGCTCTGCGAACCTATGGCCTGGTCTACGCTTGCTGTCGCTGATGTAGAAGAGGCCACACCCAGAACACCGACTGCAATAGGCGAGGTTGGAAGAGGTGCATTTCAAACGTTCCCTCACATGGAAGGGCTGTTTAGGTCCTGATATTGGTGAGGAAAGAGGTGCAGGATCAAGTTTTGTACCTCCTGCGATTGCGGGGGAACGTGCCACGGATCATGAGGGGTGGGTTGAGAGGGATTGGCGGATCAGAAAATCACAGAGAGAGTGGTGTCTGCCAAATGCAGATAGGGGAGGGAATGGGAAGATGTGGCTAGTGTTGGGTTGCAGTTGCAGCAGGCGGAAATGACGAAGGATATGGGGCTGTGTGCGGAAGGTGGTGTGGAGCAAAGTGACGAACAAGAGAATTCTATCTCTGTTCCGTGTGAAGGGAGGGGGCGTGACAGTTGAAGTCCGAGAAATTGAGAAAATGCGGGCGAAATCTCCATCAACCGCAAAAGGGTGAGTGGATGACATTTGAGATGTCATGGAATGGAATTTTTGATAATGGAGAGAAACAGAGAGAATTGGATGACCTACTTACGAGGGTCAGGGTGGGGAGAGGTACAGTCAAGGTAACGGTGGGAGTCTAGTCTGTGGGGGTTCATAGTGAACGTCGCTGGACCGTTTGTTTCCTGCGTGGTAGCTCGGAACGAAGATGAAATCAAAGAGTTGTGGAGTGGCACCGGAGAAGGATCGGAACACGGACAGTTCCACGTTGCCAACAAAAAGACAGGAAAATTTTGGCCCTAGGCGACTGCCCATGTGTACACATTTGGTTTGTAGAAAGTGAGAAGGGTAAAAGGGTAGTTGGTCGGGAAAGAACACGTTCAGCCAGGCGGATGAGAGTGCATGTGGTGGTTGCATCTTTGTGTGGAAATAAGAGGAGAACTGTAAGATCCTCCGCGATGTCGTGAGGGAGATCGCACCTTGTACTGCGGTCTGTGACAGTGCGGGAGACAGTAATCTGTTTTTCGTTGGTGGAATCCTGGTCCAGGGGTAGGTATGAGGAGGGATCGGAGATCGGCGATCTGGCTTTGAAAGGTAAAGGACTCTCCGGAAGAATACAACGGCAGCGACCTTGTCTGAGGGTTTGATGACTTGGTCGAGATTAGTGGAAAGTGATTGGAGTGCTGCGCGTTCAGAGGTGAAGCTGGAGTGGGAGAGGGGAGTGGAAATTTCGAGGCGGTTTATATCGTCATGGTAATTGGAGATAGAAAGATTGATAGGGGACAGAAGGCCCGAAAGCGTAGCAAAGGGGATTGTTGGATACAATTATCAAAAGGAATAATAAGTGGGTTCGGGGGCGGGGGGATGTGAGGACTCGTTGTCAAGGAAACAGACATGGAGTCAGAGGCGACGGATGAAGACTTCGACATCCAAGAAGAGCCTGGAACTCGATGAGCAGCTTATGAGGACTGTCTGCTCCAGCATCCGGCAGAGGTGGCCGGGGGTGGGTGGGGTGGGTGTCTGGTGAGGCACGGCAGGGTTTGGAGCTGTCGCAAGGTGTAGGGTCACAGGAGGGATATGATGGAATTGAATGTGAGAGGGGACTCTGGGAGAGATGGAAGTATGGGTTGCAGAGTGAAAAGTGGGAGTGGAAAGAGTGGTGTAGGGGCTGATATAAGAGGTCAGAATTTGGGGTCTGGGTTGCCAAAAGCGGCGTAGGATGCGGAGGAAGACCCAGAGAACCGTTGGGAGCTTAGGGATGGGCTGGGGAGCAAGGTTTTACCGGAGGAATGTCGGGTGTCCAAGTCGGTTGCACTTAGCCCTGTCCACCCGCCTCTCCCTGACCCCTGGCACTTGGCAATACAACTGCACGAGGTGAAACTGGTTTTCTCACAGCTCTTCCTTTACCACCATTCAGGAACCTAAACAGCCCTGCCGCATGCCATTTGAATTTCCATTCCCATTCCCATACAAATCTGTCCATCCTCAGCCTTATCCACTGCTACTGCAAGGATATAGAAATTAGATGAACGACGCCTCGTGTCCCGCCTGTGTAGGCTACCACTTGGTGGGAAAGACAATGAATCTCCCAATTTCCGGTTACCCTCACCTCCAGTATGTTTGCCACACTCCTCTCTCTCCCACCATCCCCCGGTCCATCCTTTATTGTCCCGTTTTCCATATCTCTGCGGATCACCATCATTCATTGTCATCCTGCGGCCCTTCCTAGTTCCGTCCACTCCTACCCTCAAATTTCACACACAGTGCCCCCCCGCGACAGGTCCTGGTTCCACCTGCCCTTCAGCTCTCCCAGAATGATTCCCATTATCACCTTCCTCACATCATATTCCAGCTCTGGTGGACATTGTGTTCGTGTTTATTACCATCTCTGCCGTCTCCCCGCTCACACCCCCAAACCGGCTTCATCTGCCACTTTCTGTCTGTCTCCATCTGTCCTCCACCTGCTTGTCTCCAATCCAACCTCTCCCTCCCCTACCTGGCTCCATCTGCCAGTCACCATTCAGCCACCTTCGGTCCAACAGTCACCCACCGGCCCCTGTTTCACCTACCCTACTGTTCGCTTTACACTGCCTCTTCCCTCTACGCCCTTAGTCCTGATGCAGTTTCCACCCGAAACGTTGAGAATTCCTCTCAAAACCCCGTCCCTAACCCAGATGTTTCGATCACTGATTTCCTCCGGGGATTGTTTGGAGGTCCAGATTCCAACCTCTGCAGTCCTTTCTGCTACATTTCTGTTCAACTGCAGTTTTGATCGGCGACAGAGCACCGAAGCGGGTCGGCGCTGTCACCGTGTTCGCTGAACTGGTTGGGGAAACTAGCACTCGGGCCACCTGAAACATCGCGGGTCACCACTCTCTGCAGGAAGAGCCACGTTCACAGATGCATTCTATCCTCTGATAACAGGCAACATCAGTGTTGCTGGACACGCACCAGACACCTCAATGTAAAATTACTGTTGCGATGGGCAGGCCACATATTGGTTGCTGGAAACAATGTTTGTCCGTCATAAGTCGATTGGACACAAGGCTGGAAACCATTGTCCGCAGAACGGATTGAATTGATGACGAATTAAAGGGCTGCTGCTGACCGCGAAGTTATCGGCAGTAAAGGGAAAGATGCAGTAAAAATGTGGCCTTTACCATAATCAATACTTTATCTACTGAACACAATCCGTACACGTTTGAACTTCTCTTCCTTTATAAAGTCATTAAATATTTCCCACTACTTTCCTGTTCCTACGAAGAATGGAGAACACAACATTTAATTATCGTATTTGTCTATATGCAAAACAAGGCTTTGTTTCTCTGAGGAAGTAAACTGTGACATAGAGCTGGTGGAAAAATTCCTCGCAAGCAAGAGCACGCAAGCTACTGAGTCATGGATAAGTGATAATTACTGTGTCCGGAACATTGGTTGCAGACCAGTTATGCGAGACGATAAGGGTGGTGGGTGCAATGAACAACGAGGAGGAAGCTTGTCCTAAACAATGAGGAATGACGCCTGTCTTTGAGTCTCTTGATTATAACTCAATTGTGTTGGACAATAGGTGAGATGTCTGTCTCTGGATCTCTGAGGCCTGACCGAAACTCGCAGCGCTGCATGCACTTAGTGTGCGTGACAATATCTGTATAAATTTCTGTCTGCTCCTTAGCAGGAGAGAGACCTCCGGAATGACTCTCAACGAATACTGAAGAGAGCTCTCGTTAGCGATATACTGCTAATAAACGCGTTTTAAATAAGAGGGCTATAGGTAAGCCTAGTAATATCCAGGGTAAGGACATGTTTGGCACAGCTTTGTGGGCCGAGGGGCCTGAATTTGCTGTAGTTTTTCTATGTTCTAACCTTGTGGCACTGTGTTACTTTGCAGCGGACAGAAGTTGGAACTTAAAATCGGGACGACATCCCCAGGTGTGCTGAATTATGGTGTAACTCTCTGACCACGTTTGTCACTCCGCATTTAATTTAGGTGAGGTGAAATTACCGATATTTTTCAGAAACGTAAATTATGGAAAAACACAGGATTCACCGGACGTTACCGAGAGACGCATCTGAAGTTTGGTCTCAGGGAAAATGGGAGGTAAGATGCTGCTGAGATCTAAAGCCCGGAATCCCTGCGTTGTTTTCTTTCCTTAACGCATTTTAACATCAATCTTAGCGGAAATATAAGTCCATTCTTCAGCTGTGTTCTGAATTTGGACTGAGTCACCGCATAAATACAAGTGTTTGTGCAGCAGCTCAGCAACAGCAACATGTTGCTGGTTCGGTCCACGATAAACATCGGGTCACTGAAACCGGTTGGATAATAGCGCTTCATAATTTGTATTAACAGAAAAACTACAAAATACGTCAACCAAAGCAATATGAAGCTGCCAGATCCATTTCAGTATCATTTTGACTCGTATCATTCTTGCTGCCTCTCAGCCTCTTGCGGACTCTACTGGCCGCTAAAATATGCCCCATGGTCATAGCATTGAGCAACAATATCAGGAACATTGGGAGCATGGGGGTAAGAAAGTAATGAATCCATCTGAAAACTATCCATGCGGGATCAGTATAAAATTCTAGTTTAATGTTGCATCCCCACGGTACGTTCTGTACTGTAACTTCAAGTTGATTTGCGAAGTACCAGGGGATGTGTTTTTACAACAGAACAACGGACACACGGTTCCTATAACTTTGGCTGCAGTTTTTCCGGTGCAATATTTAGACCTCATTTTCTGGCAACAAATCATTACATATTGATCAAATGTGAAGGAGAGAGTGAACCACACGGAGATGTCTGTGGCCGCATGACGAAGCATCTTATGGGACGAGCACACTTGGGTAATGAACAGGAAAGTTGCTGGGAAATAGAAATCATTAATACGGAACAGTATCATGTCAATGACCACAACCAACAGGTCTGCTATTGCCATGGCCACGAGGTAGCGAGAGACACATTTGGAGAGACCGCACTTTCCCCGGGACAGGATCACAATCGACACCACGTTAGCTGTGAGATGGGAACAATCGGAAACACTGATAAGAATACATGTATGGTGTCAATTACACAGTGTGTGATTTAATGACAGACTTCACTCCAAGATTCGGGTTTAACATGGACATTTCACTTGTGGTGCTTCTGATCAGTGAAGCAAATATTTAACACCCAACTTTAATGCAATATAACCATTGTAAATCAGAACAAAGAGTAACGTATGATTGAAAGGCTGCACCAGGGAATTTCTTTGGTGATTCGCCCACATCGCCGCTGAACTATTGGGAAGTCCGCGAAAATTCGCAGCAGATTTGAGGAAACTCTCCGTCGGCAAATGCTGTGGAGGACCATGAAAATCAGCAGAAGTACAGTGGGAAAGGTGAAGTCACTGGAGTCGTCCGAGGGGTTAATGCATATTTAAATCCGTGAGCAGCAGTGGACAGGCATGGGAGTTGAGGAGCTGAAGTGTTTCGGATTTTACTTGCTGCTCTCAGTGCCGGGATCGTGATATAGATTAAGGGGGAAACCTGTGGTCAAACTATGGGTCAGGAGTCAAAACTGTACCCGCCGAGACTGAAATTTGGAATGACGAATAATGAGAGTTTTCAGAGTGAAAAGGACAGATCAGCGCCCAAATCGTTGTTGTCTGAGACCGCACAAAGGTGCCTGTTAATGGATTGGTGACATTCTATGTTCATAAGTTTAGCAGGAGTTGATGCCAAACATAACAAACGGATTTAATGATGAGTTTTACGGTAAGGTCGGACGAAAGAGCCGCGGAAACTTCACCTCATCCTTTGAATCAAAATACTTGGCAAAGTCGCATTAACACAGTTACTTCATAATGGCGAGTCCAGTGAGTGACCCAAACAGGAGATCCTTTTTCATACATACACTGTGCCGCAAGTTGTGATAACTGGGATGGAGACACCCAGTACAGAAACGGACACGTTGTCCCACAGCGTCCTCGCCGCCCCCACCCACACTAATCCTGCACTATTCCATTGTATTCTCCCCTCGAATAAGATTAGTCCTGGACAGACACAACCTGTGCCGCGAACGAATCGATGACCCCAGGACTTCAGGGTGAAAATAACATTACAAAATCTTCTGAGAGAAATAAGTGTATTGCCAGAGAGAGAAGTTGCCAAATATGAAGCGGCAGAGATCAAAAGAGTAAAGAGAAGGCAGCCGAAATGGGAGGATTGAAATGTCTTCGGAGAGACAGTGGGGATACGGCAGATGCACTTCGTGGTTGTGGCAACAACTCTGTAAACATTGAAGCAGTTTCGAAAGGCGCGGTTGGGGAGCGCAGTTGAAGAGTCATTAGGAAGAACGGGTGAAGGTAATTAGGGGTATTTTAAAACACATTTACATGGAGCAGTATTTCAGCAGGGTGGAGAAACCTGTTGAGCGAGGTCTTCCCACTATCAGACTGCATGGTTCTGATCATGAAATGGAAATGTTTAGCTGAAGCAAAGCGAGAAATCCCGGCATTTGTTCGACGTCTGGAGTAGAATGGTGTGGCAGGATGTCAAAGAGAGAAGTCACATTGATCTGCGAAACAATGTCAGGGAAGATTCACGGCGAGGCTGTGTCATATTTCAATCGTTCTCTCTGTGCAATTTATACCGTCAGCAGCGGTATGTTGGAGAGAATTTTGCAGAAGGCAGCTGTCTGCCACCGCTCGGAAGGGGAAATGTGAAAAGGAGTATAATAATCCTTTAGGAGATGAGGCTGAGAATTTCTGTTCCTTCATGGAGTGTAAACCCACCTTCAGCAGGGCTTAGGATGACATTGAATAATGTTAGGCACTTCATTTTAAAACAGGTGAAATATCCTGATGCATGGCACTGCAGTCGCTCTCCTGACGACACACAACTCTCGACGCGTGTGCAGGCACGAGCGCTGGCGAGATCCTTATCTGAACCATGTGGAAATTGGTCAATTTGAAATTGCAGACGAAGTTTTGCTGACGGGATATTATCGAGAGTAACGGAAAGGAAGGGGTGATCAGTTGATACATGGAGAAAATAAAATGAATATCACCAGTTTTACAGACTGTAATGGTTTACAATCAAACGCAATTTCCTGGAAATATGTGAGAAAGCAAAATTATTGGAAGATTGTTGCCGTTAAAATAGATGTTCAGGGAAATCAAACGAACAGGTAGGTCAGGAATAAACGCCTTTCAATTGATTTGCGGGTCAAGAAAATTAAACATCAGCCTGTTGCCAAGATAATAACGGAAAACATTTCAATAGGCTTTTTCTAACTTTCTTACTTCAATGTAATAACTTAGCAGGAACACCAAAGACTGCTATAATCGGGACGGAGATTAATTCTGCCTGTACTATTGGAGGCAGCACGGTAAAAAGATAAGCACTGGGTGGAACATCCATCCTGGTGGAGGTGTGATGGAGGAACTCTGTCCTCTGTGCTGGAATCCTACTGACAGCGCGTTACAGAGACAGGTTTCATATGTATTCAGGAGACTCTTCCCATGGGATCAGAAAAGAAAAACAGAAACATAAACATTACTTCCAGGCACCTGAGCAGCATGTCAACAACTTTGACAGTTACGTTTGTGCTGCATCATATTGATCCACTTGTGAAGTTTAATATTAACTTCATTTATCTCCAGTGCTGGTATCTGGTGCATGGCTGTAACATGAGAAACAGGCACAGCCTCAATTCTCCGATTTTGGGAAACGTTTCGCCACTGCCGTTGCAAAATTAATTCAACCTGCGTTCCACCTTTCAACGTTTTGCTCAGTTCCTTGTTCTGCAAACATGTGCAACACAATCCAGGAGATCGGGCTTGTAATTTGTTCAGCAATTTGTGAATGATTCAGGCTCTTAAACTAAAACACACTGAATACTGTGCGTTCAATATTCCGTATGATTTTATCATGGTCTTTAACTATTTAGTAGCTTCTCCACTCTTGTGTTATACTTTCTCTCACTCGATTGTGAGAGAACCATTGAAATAAAACCACTACTCAGAAATTAACTGGATCAGGTAAATGTGCGGTGTGAAACAGACGCTGGGCAGGGGAGATGAGTTACAAAACTAAAATAAATGCTGAATGATCACAGCCCCTTACTGAGCAGACAGTAAGAAAGGTGGAAATATCGAGAGCATAAGTGCAGGACTCGGTAACTGGGGACTCGATCTCAGTGCATATTCCGGCTCAGTTCCCATAACATTCAGGCATGTGTGTCCTGTCATCTGTCTGATGACGACGCGAATATGTCTCCACAGCTCCTGTCATGATGATTCCTGCATATCCATCGCACTCAGAGAGAAGAAATTTCTCCTCATCACCATCGCAGCCGGTCACCGTTGATTCTCAATAAGCGTTCACTGGTTCCAGATTCCTCAGCCACGGGACACCCCCTCCCTGCATATAGTCAGCCGAGACCTTCCAGAATTTTGTACATTTCCCTTTCTCCTCTCGTTCCTCTAAACGCCGTGAATAAATTCATTGGATACTAGATATCTCTTCACAGTGCAGCTCCAGCATCCCTTCAATCAGTCCAGTCATTCTGTCCTTGCATTCGTTCGATGGCAGCAGTTCCCATTTTTTTTCAGATAATGCGACTGAAACTGCACACAGTCCTGAAGGTTCAGTGGTTCACTGGTGCTTTGCGATTGTGGTGGGACATTCGTGCGCCCGAAATAAAAACCTCTTTCACTGAATGTCCACATACCCATTGTCTTATCAACGGCCTTCACTTAGGGGTGTGCAAGAACACCAGGAGCCATTTGTACATCAGTGGTTCCAAACCTGGCAACATTTACATTATATCGGATCTTTCATATCCTTCTCCGAAATGGATACTGCCTGATCGGTTACGTAATAGTAGAGAGGTCAATGCACAGTTGGAGACTTTCGGCCCATCATGTCCCTGCTGGATCTTTTCAAGACCAACGTAATTTTTCCAGTCACCACGATTTCTCCACACCTTTGTAATTTTCATTCACGGAACCGAGTCGGAAAACATCTCTTTCAGAGACCCCAAGCGCCCTCACTTAACCTATTCTCAGCACATCGGCGGCTGTAATGTTGCTACTTTCTGACACATAACTTATTTCCAGTTGCTGATAATTCGAATCCTAATTCCACGTTAACATTCTCCGTCGCTGACCTTCCCTTTCTTTTCTGTCTCTCACTTGTTCGTGGAATTCCACTCGCAATGCTCTACATTAGAAAATGATCCCTGAAACTAATTATTTCCAAATGTTTGTTAAAGTAAACTGCAGAGACCACACCAAGGTTTAGCCTTCACATCTCCACTGTTCGCTTAGGTCCTGTTCCATTGGAATGACCCAGTTGTTCTCTGTCAACGAGAAACCATTGTGAAGTTCTGGAGGCCTAGTGCAATAAGTTGATATAAAAACTGCTGAATGGGAAACAGAGATTTATCTATCTTGATGTGGGTCGGTGCATCGTCATATAGTGTGCGGATGAGGTCTGACATGGATGCGCACTTATCCTATCAAATCTGGCAGCTGAAATCTATCATCCACGGAACCGTTCAACTGAATCTTTCAGCACCATCGCTCGGTCGTTGCGGTATTTCCCAAAGTGCGCAGAACAAAATTCTCTCCACGTACAACCTAACCAGCATATTACACAGGTTCAAAATGAACTCGTCTGCATTTGAACAGTTTTGTTCTTTTGTGCTACACGCTGAGTGAATGGGTAAGGTTGACATTCAAAGCGATGTTGCCCCCTTCTATAGAAGGCAATAAAGCAAGCATGCTGCTGCAATATATGGTCAGAGAGGCAAAGCGCACGTTGACCTGAGTTAAGAGAGGGTTGAAAGACAGCATTGAAGGTATCTGTTTGCTTCTGTACAGGGCCTCGGTCAGATGGATCCAAGAGTAATGTGTACCCCCTGATTCTCGTTCTATGTTAAAAATTAACATTAGTTCCATAACATAGATGCACCAAAGATTCACTTGACATGCCAGAAATGCTGGTTTGCATATTAGAGTGATCTGCGTGTACCAGCTCGTTATCCCTCTGCAGTTAGTTATGTGAATGTACGGAGATCTCACCGAAAGTCACAAAATTCCTCCAGAGCTCTTTGTGCCAGAAGCAGAGAGGGCGCTGAGCTGGCTGAGTGCTCGAGAACCAAGCCCGTTGAAGAATAGGGGAAAGTCCACCAGGGAATCAAGTGACCGGACATTTCTTCATAGTTGGGATGGTGAGTCTTTGGAGTTCTGTACCGCAGAGCGTCCTGAGTCTTCAGCCATTGAGTTAAATGAAGCAGCAACTGGGAGACAGACATGTGAGAACAGTGTTTTGGGGAACATCTCGGGTAAGTGCTGCTCAGGTGGAAGATTAGCCAAGGTCTTGATGAGCGTGACTTGGGTGTTCTCTGTTACAAAGTGCTAGGGTCTTTCTCTTTTGTGTATGCTCCTAAGCTATATTTGAACCTGTGTCCAACGTAGACGTGTGATTGTTGTTTTTAATGGTGTGAGCTACACCAACAATTTTGCTGATATAACACTGGTCAACAATCCACTGAAATCACTGACATGCACACAAGGACAAACCGAGGAGTAAATCTGCCTGCCTCTGAAAGTTTTTCATTCAATGTGATCACGGATGTTTTGCCGGAATTCTCAGCAGCTCTTCTTTCCCAGTTCACAAAGACACAATTCCCTTGATCTTTTGAATACAAATGTACCTCTTTTGTAAATAGTCCAGTTATTGACCCTCCACGGCCTTCCGGTGTGGAGGAGTCCAGAGAATCACTAACTTACGAGTTGTTCCGAATAACTTCAGTTATTGGTTTTCCTTTATCTGATGTCATTTTCCATCGACCATTCCTCTCCGACACTTCCCCACCCCCTTAGAATCTGACATGTTTTAAAAAGATCACCTGGATTTCTTCTAAATTCTAAATAACACGGTTTTAACATCAGCTGTTCACGAAAGGACATCACGGTCATCCCTGGGATTAGCGGAGTCATGGTCTGCTGGACGATCTCATAAACTACAATATTATTCACTGAAGCAGTGGAACAGAACGGTATAGTTTAATGTAGGGGCGGCTTTAGAAACATGCACGAGTATAAAATATATCTCCGTTTCTAATCTCCAAACCCGTGAAATTTAATTAAAAATGTGCCATTTGCCATCCAAAAGTCTTGGTGCACCGGCCTGCTGATCTTCCGTGGTTTCATGCACAAGGACACCGCCTCCCTTTTGTACTCCACTCATTTGGTAGCCTTCTCCATTCATATGGTGAATAACCCCATCGAAGTGCAGATCTTCACATATACCAACATCAAAAACCTTTGGCTAAATTTTCGCCACTCAGCGAATTTGTCCATATCCAGTTGCCGTTCAAATATCCTCTTTACAGCCTGTTACCGTTGTCAGTAAAGTTGCAGACGATACACGCTGCTCCCTCCTCCAAGACAACACTGTACACAGAATTATTGAGGGTCCTGAATTGAGTGCCTGGGCTCTGCAGGTGCACCATTATTACAAGATGGAAAGGATTATTCCTTTCATTGGTTTTTGTATTCTGTCTGAAAGCCGCTCTTCACAACATGGTAATTCACGATCCTCAGTGCTATGCGCACTTATCTGAGGCACCGCTCTTCTATATGGATCTTTTAGACGTGCAAATACATGGCAGCAATGTATTTTCATGTCCAAGGGATGCGAATCAACTCTCAACTCTCTACGTTACATCCCCGAAAATAGTTTTCAAGTGCGATGTGCCTTCCATAAAACCACCTTGACGAAGTTTGATGACATGAAGCTTCTCAAGTATAGAAACGATCATTCCCTCCCAGATGACACACTCAGGTACATCGTAAACAGAAGATTTCCAGCGAATTGATCTGTAGCTCTTCGTTTTTCCTCTGTTGTTTCTTCGTATAAATGCGAGTCACATCTTGAATTTTGTAATTCGCCGGCACACAGCAGGTAAGATGTAAGGTAAAAAGAAAACAAAGAACGGGTCCACTGTTACGTCTCTCGCCACGTCCAATAAAACTCTTGCATGGAGGCCGATGCTCTGGGTGGCTTGTTAAGCGTTACACTCATTCATGAATCCGATAACGTATCCCTCGTTAGAGAATGTTAAAAGTTCTAACGGACTGTCAGATGAATCCTCTGTCGTGAAGACTGATGCAAATAACTGGTTCAAATTACCTCCCATTTTCTTCCTTTCCTGTTATTACTTTCCAGTCTCGCTGTCCAGGACTCAGACCATTGTCCATGTCTGCAATGCTGCAGAATAAACAACAGCAGAAGACAGCATCGAAGAACCATTCAGACTGAGCCATGGAAGGGAGGGAAACGCGCACCCGGATCCCCAGAAAATCCAAAGGTTGGGACAATCTTGAGAGGCGGTTGGTTATGAATGGGAGAATGATTGCAGAATATTAAATTCTGTAATTCTCTTCATATCAACCCTGAAAGCGCCTCATCTGCAAACTGTTCCCCTTGTTTTCTCTGCCCGTGATCAGAGTTGCCGCATCTGCTGCATTTTGAGTGATGGGCAGGTGAGTGTTGTTTTTACCTTCACCTCTGCTGAGTCTGCACTTCAATTACCTCGCTGAACCTTCTTTTCTTCAACTTTGTACGTCTCTTAGATCGTAAGTCACCGGGTGGCAGCTGAACTGATTCCTTTTGATTCCAGACTGTACATGCGCGAGCACAATATTTTACCAAGCGTCCTGCTTACATTGACGTTGCCAACAGTTCCAGTTCAATTGAGGGCGCCAGGAAATGAAGTGAATAAATGTCAGTGCCGGTGATGGAGGGCGGATTCATGTGTATCTTCCAATGAAAACCAAACAGTAACACAGGTGGCCCGGCAAACTCTCATCTCATCGGCAAGCGAAACATGTTAGAACAGATTTGATCAGAAAAAAATGTTGCATCAATAAGAACTGAAATTTGGTGCAAAGGCTGACAGTACCTGACGCACACGGATGGTCAGACTGACCTCCTTGGAGGGAGGGGGAGTCTTTATCTGATGGGTGAATGTCAGCAGACCGGAGAGAAAGATTCATTGTGGTTGCAGAGGCGGGTCACCAGGGTCTAACTTCAGTTTTTAAGGGGATGCTTACTGTTTATATCAGAAATTGTAACATAACTAATTCAGCATCAAATATGCCGAATATTGGCATCAACTGTGATGCAAGGATCATGAACGTCCTATGAAAAGGCATCAGGCAGAACACTGACTATTTAATTTTACCCCCTCCAGAAAGGTTTCCTCATGTTCTAAGCATTTCTGTTCCATCCCATTATTTTATGTTTATTATATCTCCAGCTGTCCACTTGATGGTTATAATTCAACAGCATCATTTGATGAACTTCACTTATCCTGTCCTTGCTTCAAACACTGTCCAATGTTTCACGTCATTATCAGTCTGCAATACCACAGAATAAACAAAGGCATAAGACAGCATCTAATAACAGTTCAGATTGAGCCATGGAATGGAGGGGAACGAGCACTCAGTCCCGAGTAAATCTGAACAATGGGATCAAACGTCAGAGGTAGTTGGTGATGACCTGGGGAATGATTACAGAGCTCAATATTCAATTCTGTATTTCTCTTCATATCAACACTGAAAGCGCTTCATCTACAAAGTTCCCAGTATTCTCTCTGCTGGTTTTCAGATTTGCAGCAACTGCCAAACATTGAGTGCTGGGCAGTTGGGTGTTGTGTTGAAGTGAGCTTTTCCAAAGGCTGCAGTTTAATGACCATGCTGAACCTGCTTTTGCTCAACTTTGCACGGATTTCAGATCATCATCAACCAGTTGGCAGCTGAAATGAAGACTTTCCATTACAGTTTGTACATGCGGGGGCACAATATTTTACCGAGAATCCGCATTCTCCTTACAGTTACCTGGCCAAAAGATTAAGTTCCATTTTGGGCACCTAAGGCAAAGTCAAAGTAGAGTTTATTGTCCAAAGCACAAGTACATGTATGTACAGGTACACAGGTGCTTATGCAGTCCTTCAGCTGCCACTGTCTTCCACATCCCCCAGCTGACCTCTACTTACCTAGGCCACTACTGCCTGTTCATCCATACCCTTCACTCAGTCCACCAATCCACCCCGCAAGTGCTTTCTCAGCACTCATCATTCTCCCACTTCATACCCATCCCTACTCCCATCTCACTACTCTCAGCTGCTGATGCAGGGATTTCCATCCGGAACTTGTCTGACAGTTCCTTCTCTCCTACAGATGCTGATGAACTCACTGAGTTCTTCCAGCAGATTGTTAGATTCTCCACATGCCACCATCTGCAGTCTCTTGTGTCTTTATTGTACAATCTGGTGAGTGGACAGATGCATGACGGACACAGTTTCACATGGATACGCATGAAGTTACCACTGTGGCTGGGGAAACAGAAAGACAGAATATTATTAAATTGTTGACACATTGCGAAATGTTGATGTCCAAAGGGAGCTGGGTGTCCATGTGTCAGTGACTGAAATAAAACATGCAGGCGAAACAGAACCGTCCAATAAATGATGTTCAGAATGCCAGACCGCCCTTAAAATAAAGTAACCATGTTAAAGATTCTCTGCAAGTAAGTGCAATTCAGTGACATCTACAGTCGACTTTAATAACATTGTTAAGGGTTTCATGACTGTCTGCGCAGCTCCCTTCCTCCTGGATGCAGGTAAAGATTCTTTCATTGACTGAATGTAGCTTTGAGATATCTGATATGGTGCAAACTGAACCATTCCTGTCTCCTGTCTCTCAGTATCTGCTTATCATTTCCAACTCCCATTTGAACTACATTTCCCAGTGTGCATAATTTGTCGGAGGGGGGGGGGGGGCACCAATGAACAGTCTACACACAAATCCCCTGTTGTTGTTCGGTGTCTGCATGTGTTCCTGAATTTCATGACCCTGTCTTGAAGTGTGACCACCGCTGACATTGAGTCCAGCTCACTCCAAAGTTATGTGTGCCTGGCTCTCTCCATGTGTGTGCACAGCTGTGTTTGCAATTTTCCCTGGCTGAATCTATGTGAATGTATCTCCCTCTGTACCTGAGTGCACTTGCTCCTGTCTGTGAGTATATTTGTCTCTCTCTTTGTGTATCCGTGCACCTGCCCAAACCCTTCAGTGGACATTTCACTAAGTCTAACTGCAGCTGCATTTTGATCTATGACTGAGTGTGTCTGATTCTGGCTGTTACTGTGCCTGCCTCTTTCTATGAGTGTTTGTGACTGTGTATGTCAGTATCCCAGTCTCTGTATGTGTGAGGAGCTGTCTTTTTGTGAGAGTGCTCTTGCACAGTCCATGAAGGTCCCTGAGTCTATCTGCTGGTGTGCCTGCCCTCTTTCTATCTCTCTTTCTCTTTCTCTCTGTCTGTCCCTCTGTCTGTCTGTCTGTCTGTCTGTCTGTCTCTCTCTCTGTCTGTCTCTCTCTCTCTCTATGTCCAGCCATGTATGTAATGTTGTCTGGTTGTCTATTTGTGAGTGTACCTGCCTCCGTCCGTATGTGCTTGCCCTGTCTCTGCGAGTACTTGTCCCTATCTTTGTATGTTCCTGCATCTCTCTCTCTCTCTCTCTCTCTCTCCCATTTCTTTCTTGATCTTGAATATATTTACGAAAATTTATTACGTCTATTTACGATAATGTGTCAATCTCTGTCGGAGCATGAAACTCCCGCTTCACTTGGGGACACCTGCTCTTGTCTGTGAATGTTTCTATTTCTCTTTTCTTTGTCCAAATCTTTTTGTACGTGCTTCACTCTCTGTTTTTGTGTGCATGTCAGACTGTGTGTGATTGTGCCCTGTCAGTGTGTGCACCAGTTCACCTCTTTGTGAGCTCCTGCACCTGACTGTGAGTTTGCAAGCCTCTCTCTTCTCTCTGCCGGTGTGTATGGTTCTGCGTCAATCTCTGTGTGGGTGTTAACTTGCCTTTAAATTTGTGTGCACCTGGCCTTGTCCATTCAGTTGCCTCCCTCGGGCTCTCAGTGTGCACGCCACTGTAATTCACTGGGCCTGTGTGTGTGTGTGTGTGTGTGTGTGTGTGTGTGTGTGTGTGTGTGTGTGTGTGTGTGTGTGTGTGTGTGTGGTGTGTGTTATTTGTATGTCTGCCCGGCACTGTCTGTGAGTGTAGCTGGCTTTCTCTAAGGAAATTCCAGCCTCTGTCTGTGACTACAGCTACCTGTCCTTACCTGTTCGTGCCCTTGCTACAATCCCTGTGTGTCCTGCGTCTATCGACTGGTGTGTCTCTTTGTGAGCATTTACTGCTGCCTCTGAGCAACTGCATCTCCAAATAGCTCCAAGTGTTCCTACCTCCTGCCTGTGAACGTTCTTGCTCCCTGCCTGTGAGTGTCACTTCCCCCGCCTGTGAGTGTCTCTGCTCGCTGCCTGTGAGTATTCCTGCCCCCTGCCTGTGACCAGCCAGCCCGTTTATTTTATTGAGCATAAAACAACTTGCCCTTCTTACCACCAACCTCTATGTCATTTGTGAACTGTATCATTCCTGCCCGCTTGAAATCTAGTTCATAAGTGTCTGTCACAGGCATCAAGGGCCCAGCACTGATTCCCGTGTTAAAACATGGACAATACACTTCCACTCACTGCACAACCCTCAAATTCTGACAACATCCACCAGGCATGATTTGGATGAAATTTGACAAATTTGCCTGGAACCTATGAATCCCCCTGAACCTTCAACCCATTCTCTCATGTGCTACATCATCAAAGGCCTTTAAAGTATTACCTGCAGAGCAGAGAAACTGCATTATTCTTATCAACACAGCTCGTTAACTCTTCAAAAAATAAACAAATTAATCAGACAGGGATTCCGTTGATCAAAACCATGCAAACTTTGCTTGAGCATGACTGTCTGTGCAAGTGTCGATTAAGCAGTCCAATCCAACTTTTCCAATTCCTTTCCCACCACTGATGTAAAACTCAGCAGCGTGCAATGATCTGATTTATTCCTGCTGCCCTTCTTGAATAAAAGCACCACATTTGACATCTTCCAGCCCTCTGGGTCTTTTCCAGAGATGATTTGATTATTTCTGTCAGAATCTGGCAATCTCCACCCATGCTTCCCACAGCAGCCTGGGATATATCTCATCACGGCTGGGACATGTATCTACCTTCAATCCTGGAACATCTAACGCCTCCACTTTTGTGACAGCAATTTGCAAAGAATTCCCTGTTCCCTTCCCTGGATTCTCCAAATACAACGTCCTTTACCACAGTGAACACAACAAAGAAGACCCTGCATTTATCGCCAGTACATTCACGACCCTGCATTTATCGCCAGTTTACCTGCCTTTGTCAAAGTATGTTTCTGCGTATGTCTGTGTCTCTGTTCAGGTTTCTGTCTGTCTTTCTGCACCCTGCTTGTGTGGGTCTTCCTGCCTTTCTTTCTCTGTGTGTTTGCCTGCCGACAGAAATGTGTGTATGTGCCTTCCACTGCCTGTGTGTGTACATGCCTCATTTTGTGACTGCCCTGCTTCCATATGTTTGCCAGCCTGTCAGTGAGAATATTCCTTGGTATGAGTGTGTGCCTTCCTTTTCTTCTGCGTGTACCTGTATCTGTGATTGTGCACGTGTGTACCTGTGCTTGTGATTGTGTACATGTCTCCCTGTGTCTGTGATGGTGTTCATGTGCACCTGTGTTCCTGATGGTGTACGTGTGCACCTGTTTTCGTGACTGTATGTGTGTGTGGACTTTCGTCTGTGATTGAGTACGTGTGTGGGCCTGTGTCTGTGATTTTGATTATGTGAACTGTATCTCTGTTTTTTTTTCTGCCTCTCCCCATCTCACGCTCCCAGTTCACCGGCGTCTCTGTGTTTTCTTCTCTGTATGTCTGTGAATTGACGGCAGCGTGTGGCTACTTCTCTGAATGCGCTTACCTGCCAGTAAGTGCTGGTGTGCTGTTTTACATTGGTGCATTGAATAGTCTCTGTATTTGATGGTTCCTATCTCTGTCTGTCAGTGTTCCTGCCTCAATCCTGTGTTCCTGTCTGTGTGGAGTTCTCCCTGTTTCTGACTGTGTCTGCATCTACAGCTGCAGTAATATTCCTGAATGTGTCTCTGAGTGGGCATGTCCCTCACTTTAAGTGTTCCACAACAGATATTGAGAGAGCCAGCCTCTGAATTTGTTTCTGACTGCCATGGTTTGCAATTATGTCTGTCCCGCTGTGTGTGAGTGTACCTGCCTCTGTCTGTGGGGTGCTTCCCCTGCCGGACTCAGCATATGCTTGTCTCTCAAATTGTGTGTCCCTGTGCCTGCCTGCATCTCTCTCTTTCCCATTGTCGTAACTGGCTGTGTATGATTTCCTCTGTCAGTGCATGTTTGTTAATGTGTCACTGAGTGTCCCTGCATATGCCTGTCAGAGTCCCTGCCTGTCTGTTGTGGTGCTCCTGTGTGTGTGTATTTCTGCCTGCCTCTGACTGTTTCTGCATCTGCAGCTACCTGTATATTCCTGAATGTGTCGCTGAGTGGGTGTGACCCTGGCTTTAAGAGCTTCACCTCTGACATTGAAAGTGCCTGCCTCTGAATTTGATTGTGACTGCCTTGGTTTGCAACTTTTACTATCGATCTGTGTGTAAGTGTAACTGTGGAGTACTTCTCCTGCCCCTGTCTCTCTGTATATTCCCCCTCAAATTGTATGTGCCTGTATCTGCCTGCATTTTTCTCTCTTTCATGTTTCTGCCTGTGCATGACTTCCTCTGTTGGTGCATGTTCGTGAATGTGTCACTGAGTGTTGCTGCCTCTGTCATTCAGAGTCCCTGCCTCTCTCTGTGGAGTTCTGCCTGTGTCTGACTGTCTGTATTTGCAGCTGCCAGAATATTCCTGGATGTGTCTCTGAATTGGCATGAACCTACCTTTAAGTGCTCCAGCTCTGGCACTGAATGTGCCTGCCTCTGAATTTGATTGTGTCTGCCATGGTTTATAATTTTGTCTGTCCATCTGTGTGAGTGCACCTGCCTCTATCTACGAGGTGCTTCCCTTCCCCTGATCTGTGCACACTGGTTCCTCAAATTGTGTGCCTGTGTCTGCTGTCATTCTTTCTCCCTCCTTTTCTCATGCCCAGCTGCACATTATTTCCTCTGTAAGTGAATTGCCCTGCCTCTGTCTCTGAGTGTCCCTGCCTCTATCGTGTGGTGTGCCTGTCTCTGTCTGGATTTCTCCCTGACTATGACTGTGTCTGTGTCTGCATGTGCCACTCACTGAATATACCTGAGTGCTTCTCTGAGTGGGTGTGACTCACCTCTGATATTAAGAGTGTCAGCCTCTTAATTTGTTTATTTGTCCCTCAAATTGTGGGTGCCTGTGCCTGCCTGCCTTTCTCTCTCTTGTTCCCTTTCTCATACCTCTTTGTGCATAATTTACTGTCAGTGCATGTTCCTGAATGTGTCAGCGAGTGTCTCTACCTGTCTCTGTCAGTCCCCCTGCCTTTGACTCTGAGTGTCCCTGCCTCTGCCCATGAGTGTCCCTGCTTCTGTCCATGAATGGCCCTGCCTCTGTCCATTAGTGTCCCTGCCTCTGTCAGTGTGTGTTCCTCCCTCTGACAGTGCATGTACCTGCCTCTTTCCGTGAGTGTTCATGTCCCTGTCAGTGTGTTCCTGTCTTTGGTGCTGTGCCTGTCAATGTGACGACTTCCATCACTCGCTTACCGTGTCTGCTTCTGCAGCTGCTTGAATATTCATTACTTGGTATTGGTTTTTATTGTCACGCAGCGAGGTACAGTGAAAAGTTTGTCTTGCAAACCGATCGTACAGGTCAATTCATTACACAGTGCAGTTGCATTGAGTTAATACAGAGTGCATTGATGTGGCACAGGTAAAAACAATAACAGTTCAGAGTAAAGTATCACAGCTACAGAGAAAGTGCGGAGCAATAAGGTGCAAGGTCACAACAAGGTAGATCATGACGTCATAGTTCACCTTATACAATGAGATGAGTGTGACACTGCTGACATTGGGATTGACAACCCTGGAATTTGTTTGTCATTGCCATGAGTTGCAATAATGTCTGTCCATCTGTATGTGAGTGCACCTGCCTCTGTCTCTGAGTGTCCCTGCCTCTGTGTGTGGCTAACTTCCTCTGCCCCTGATTGTTTGTATTCCTGTCCCTCGGATTATGTGTGCCTGTGTCTGCCTGCCTTTCTCTCTCTCTCTCTTTCTTGAACATGCTTGTGCATGATTTCCTCTGTCTGGTAGTGTTCCTGCCTGTGGCAGGGAGAATCCTTGCCAGTGACAGTGAGTGTCCCTACCTTCGTCACTGAGTGACCCTGTCCCTGTCAGTGTGTGCTCCTGCATCTGCATGCACCTAATGTGTCACAATGTACTTCTCTCTCTCTCTCTCTCATTGGGCTCCTCTCCTTCTGCATCTCACTATAATTAATATTTAAGCACATCCTATTTCCCGTACTATCCCAAACGCTTTCTGTGGCAGGTGGTCAAAGTCATTCTCAAAGTCAAAGTTGGGTTTGGTGTCATGTGCACAAATACATAGATGCGCAGGTGCAGTGATAAATCTCACAGCAGCATCACCGGCACAGAGCATCATATCAGCAGCATTCCCAAGCAATTGTCATCAACATACGAACTCACTGCTGCAGGAGTACACGTTTCTTCGTCTGTGTCCATGATCCTGTCTAAGGATTCACATAACCGGCCTTTTTTGTTTGCCCCCTCTGCCTGCCCCTCTCCCTGTTGTGACCGCCTGTGCAAGTTTGCCTCTGTGCATGAACCTGCCCTGTCACCAAACACCTGCCCCATCAAATGGTAATTTGACCTGAAACAACGCCACCCTCCCCGGCATATCTCCGCTGCATTTTTCTTCTCGCGAGTGACTACAGATGAGAAGTGTTCATTGAACCGTCACCTGAAACTGCCTGTGTCGGTGCCGACCTTACCCTCTCTGCGTGGTTTCTGTAGTGTAGCGGTTATCACGTTCACTTCACACGCGAAAGGTCCCCAGTTCGATTCTGGACAGGAACATGATTTTGTATCCTGCTTCATGTGGTGAGGCGAGTGCGTCTTTTGGTCATTCCGATTCACATTTGAAACAGCGGCCAAGAGATTTTGCTCTGAAGTCAGAAGCCTTGATTTAGTTAAATTCCTCATGCCTGCTGTGAAACCAAATTACCTTCGTCATGTTTGCGCTCTCTCTCTCTCTGTCTCTCTCTCTCTCTCCCTCTCCAACTCTCTCTCTCTTTCTCGCTATATCCCTCCTCATCTCTCTGTTTTATTCTCTCACTTTTTGAAGGAGACGGTTATTTAGGACTGAAGGAAGGAGAAATATCTAGGTTCAGGTAAATTCTCCCATGGGACCGCTGTGAAGATCGATCAATTACTTCATTTAGCACAGACAGAGTTAGAATTCCGGAAACCGAAGGAATGAGTGAACGAAGAAAAGACAGAAAATTGTCTCGAAATCGAACAAGCATTGTTGAATGTAGGAGCGAACTCGACGGGCCGAAAGACCTGCTCGTGATCCAATTGATTCTGTTTTTTGTCACCTTCTAGTCTTTCTCTTACAAGAAAAGTTCCGTTCATCTATCCTGCGCCTCTCCCTCTCTCTCTCGCTCTGTCGATCGCTTCCTGTTGTTCTCTTTCCATCTGTGTCCATCACACACTTTTCTGCTCCTCTTCCCTTTCAGTCTCTTGCTCTCAGATGTGTTTTCTTATTCCGTCCATCATTGCATTCCTCCATCCCTCCTTCTTTCTCTCCTTCTTCCTCCCTTTCTCTTGTCGTTGATAATTTCTCTTCTGCAGTGATTCATTCCTGTCTCTGAGACATCTATTTGTCGCACACAGCAAGTATCCATCAAAGTATCCATTTGGAGGGGGGGAGAAGAAAAGTGAAAAAGAATGAAATATCGACAGCTGGGCTGAAGCGAATCCGTTGAGGGGCAGAAGGTACGTTGGAGAACAGCTGAGAGGGAAATCAGGAGGGCAAAAAGAGGACACGCCACAGGTTTGGTGGAAGAGGTGAAGGAGAATCCTGAGATATTCTGTGAAGCAAGGGCGAGAATGTCTATTTAAGGATGTGAGTTTATCCATGTGTTGAGCCACAAGGAGATGGGCGAGGTCTCAAATGGATATCTCTCGCCTGTATTTTTCATGGAGAAGATGCTGAAAGCTGGGGCTTTCTCAAAACGAATAGTGATGTCTTCAACCATATCCATATGACAAAAGTGGAGGCACTGGGAGTCTTAAAGTGCATCCTGGTGGTTAATTCCACGGGCCTGACTAAGTGTAGCCTGTGACATTGTGGAAATGCAGGAAAGAAATTTCTCGGGCTCTGGCAGAGATTTTTGTAACATCGTTAACCACGTTAAAGCTACCGGAAGACAGGAGGGTGTCTCATGTTGCACCTTTACTTCAGAAGGGCTGCAAAGGACAAGCCAGGGAACAACAGGCCAGTGAAGGAACTTCTGATGGAAAAGTTACTTGAAGGTATTCCGAGAGACAGAATCTACCTGCATTTGTGAAGACAAGGACTCAACAGGGATTGTCAGCACGGCTTTGTGCCGAGATCGCTGCCTGACGAATTTGATCTTTGTTTGAAGAGATGACCACGAAGATCTACAAGGCCAGGGCCGCGTATATCTATAGGACTATGGATTTTACCAAGGCATTTGGAAATGTCCCGCGTGGGAGGCTGTTCAGAAAGGTTGGATCACATGGGACTCACAGAAAACGAGTCAATTGGATGCTAATTTGGCGTGTTCTGGGAGTCGGTATCCGGTAATGGTGTTCCTTTTGCATTGGAAGCCTGTGCCCAGTGGAGTTCCGCATGGATCTGTGCCGTGCCCCTTTTTTGTCACATCTATATTGGCGACAGAGATGAAGATTAAGGTGGCATTTTTATTACCCGTGCGGGATAAATCAATATTTTGGGGTAATGAAGAAGGTTATCTGAGAGCACAACAGGACCTTGATCAACTTGGAATGTGGGCCAAGGAACGGCAGATGGAATTTAACTGGGATAAGTGCCAAGTGTCGCAGTTCGGGATGTTAAACCAGGGTAGTACTTGCACAGTAAATGGGAGGGCCCCCTGGAGTGTTTCAGAAGCGAGAAACCTCGGCGTTTAAGGGCATAGTTTCAGGAATTTGACAACACAGATAGACAGGTTGGTGGAAACGATGTTTTTCACGCTTGCTCTCATCAGTCAGGGCACTGAGTACTAAGTTGGGACGAAATATTCGAGTTGTAAGTAACGTTGGTGAGACACACGTGGAGAACTGTGTGCCAGTCTGGTAGACTTGCTGCAGGGAAGATGTCGTTGCTCTGTTGAGGTGCAGAAATTATTCATAAGCATGTTGCAGTCACTGAACAGCTTAACTTTTCAGGAAAGACTGGAGAGACGGGGAAGACTACCCCCGACAGCATATAATGAACAATCTGGACCTGCCGGCCACTGCTGACCACTGAATAACGTTCCTATACGTGGCCCGACCTGGCAATGATTTCACATTTCCCATTCTCGTGGTTCCTCATATGAAATGTTTTGGTGAGTTGATGGCTGAATATAAAATATTAGACCATACAGGTGAGGCAGCACAGTTTGCAGATTCAAACTATCCTGCCTAACCTTTTATCAACACATGCTTTTGGTCTGTTCTCAAACAAAACCGTTTGTTTCGGATGTGAAGAGGGTTATGCAGTGCTGTCAGGGTGGCCGATTGGTCTTAAGGCGCCAGACTCAAGGAATGAAAGTCCTTCCGTTGCAACGGGGGTGTTCAGGTCTCTAAATGGGGGCGTGGGCTCGAATCCACTCCTGACATCTGCTGATTTTTACATTTGTAATTTTGACTTTTTCAATCCCCGTCAATAAATTCAGTTAACAGGACCGCAGATGGTTGAGTGGATAAAAAAGTTGAAAAATCACAGCGCTGTTTTCTCACAGCGGCTCGGGATGCAGCGGACTCAGAGTGCGGGCGGTGATCAGTGAGGGAACTTTGGAGAGGAGAGTCTGTGACATCTTCTCAGCACTGGTCATTGGTTGGACAGTGTGACGTTGCTGCCATTTGCGAAGGTTGGCTGTGACAGTTTTGTTCACATTTTTGTTTAAATGAAGTGTGGGAACAGAGATTTCACGACAGTTTAAGTCACATTCTAAATGAAACCTACCGGGGAGCTCGGTCCCGTGGGTTTCATGACTTGCTGGGTAAGAGAATTCAGAGAAGCCCCTTGCGGTTGACACGTCAGCGGGAGGTGCCAACAGCTCGCCCACTCAATATAATCTTGGCTGCTTTGCCCCAGGTCCCAACTTGTGCTCTTTGCCAGTTCCACAGAGTCTCGATTGCCTTGATCTTTCAGAAATATATCCAAGTCCTCTGCAAATAGTCCAGTGTTAACCTCCACAACTATGCATCATGGAGGATTTCAGAGAGCGACGATGGTGAGTCAAGATCTTCAAACTAACCTCAGTCTTAAATGATCATCCTTGCAATTATTGTTCCTCAACAGTTCCTCTCCGACAAAAGGACACATCTGAACATCTCCTCAGTCATGGTCCATTGGAACTTTACACTGTTCAGAATGGCCACCCCTCATGATGTATTCTAAACAGTCCAGTTTCAACTTCAACAGCTGTTGTTTTCAGCACGCACGTTCATCCAGGGAGTTTGGTTAGTCCATGATTTCCCAGCCGCAACCAAAGCTACTATACCCGTCACCGATGCACATTACTCCAGGGACGGCCTCACAAACCTATACAATTCTAATAAATCAATTTATCTGTTTCTGATCTCCAATACCGTTGCAAAAAACGGCAATCTGCCAGTTGGTTTTATAAATGCTTAATGCACCTTACTGCTGTGGTTTCATGCACGAGGGCACCTCGGTCTCTCCGTGCTCTCCATAGACCCAGATTCAGAACAGAACTGAAAAACGTGCCGGGAACTTATAAACTCGGCGATTGCGGACAACAACTGGGCGCTTACTGATTACCAGTAGTTGGTGATTTGGCTGGATGGGGATGTCTGCACAGTAACAGAGAGAGAGGGGGGGGGGGGAATAAATAAATATAAATTATGTTTTATTTTCTTTATCCTGAACTGCGACTGACAATGTAATTCCTCTTATCTTTCGGACCTGTTCTTTGATCTTACACTTCCTCATTGACATCCACTTTGGGATATTTCGGCCCAATCCTATCCGAGTGGTTTACAGTCCGTAGGACTGAGCTCTTTATATCAGCAGCGGTGAGGAACAGAATGAGTTATCAATGGGAAAAGAATGAAAAAGTCTTTACTAGTCGACACAATGAATTTACTGGTCGAGTAAATCAAGCTAACAATTCCTGTTCGAATGGAGGCTGGCAGAAATAGTGATCGATGTTTGATGTAGAGAATTGGGAAAGGTCAGAAAAATGAATGAAGTCTCGGCAGCTGGGATGAAGCGAATCCCTCGAGCAGCATAAGGAAATCGGGAGTACACTTGAGAGGGAAATTTGGAGGGCGAAGATAGGATATGACAAGTTTGGTGGGAAAGGTCAAGGAGAATCCTCAGTTATTCTCTGTATATTAAGAGCAAAGGGTAACAAGGACGAGAACGTCCATTTAAGGATCACTAAGGTTATCTTTGTATTGAGTCACAAGGGAGATGGGAGAGGTCTCAAATCTCTTGCCGGTATTTACCATGGACAAGATCATGGAAGCTGGGGCGTTCAGAAAAGCGAATAGTGATGTCTTCAATCATATCTACATTATAAAAAAGAAGATGCACTGAGAGATTTATAGCATATAATGGTGGTTAATTTCGGGGCCTGACCACGTGTAGCCTTTGACATTGTGGAAAGGCAAAACAGTAATTGCTCGGGCCCTGGAAGAGATGGTTGGAACGTCGTTGACCACGGTAAAGCTACGGGAAAACGGGAATGTGGAATCTTTACATCAGAAGTTCTGCAAGGATTTGCCAGGGAACTGCTGGCCGGTGAAGCGAGTTATGATGGAGAAGTTACTTGACGGTATTCCGAGACAGGATCGACCTGCATTTGGGAAGTAAAAGACTCAGTAGGGAGAGTCAGGAAGTCTTTGTGCTGAGCAAACTGCCTCATAAATTTGATAGAAGTTTGAAGAGATGACCCCAAAGATCTATGAGGTGAGAACGGTGGACATTTATAGGAATATTGAGTTCAGAAAGTCCTTTGATAATGTCCCGCTTGGTAGGCTGTTCAGGAGGTTTGAATCACATAGGACCCAGTTAGAACGAGTCAATTGGATGCTAATTTGGCGTGGTGGTCGGAGTCGGTGTCCGGTAGTGGAGTGTCGTATTTTTATTGGAAGTTGTGACCAGTGGAGTTCCACATTTTGGGCTGGTAAATGTCGCATTTCGGGATGTTACACCAGGGTAGGACTAACGCAGTAAATGAGAGCTCCATGTGGAGTGTTGTAGAACCTAGATATCTCAGAGTATAAGTAGATAGTTTCCGGAATTTGACGACTCAGGTAGACAGGTTGGTAAAACGATGTTTGTCACGCTTGCTCTCATCAGTCAGGGCACTAAGTACAAAGTTGGAACGTCACGTTAGAGCTGTACATAACGTTGGTGAGCAGCACGTGGGGAACTGTGTGCAAGTCTGGTCAACTCGCTGCAGGGAAGATCTCGTTAACCTGTACAGGGTGCATAAAATATTCACAAGGATGTTGCCGTCACTGTACAGCTTCATGTATAAGGAGAGACTGCATAAACTCTGACTTTTTCCCTTGGAGCTTCGGAGGCCGAGGAGTGACTTTATTGAGGTTTATAAAATCACGAGGGCCACACATAAGTTGGATTGTTACTGTCTCTTTCTCTTGCGTCGGACGGACTGTAATTGGAGGGCATACGTTTCGGGTGGGAGGAAAGATTGAAGGGGATCTGATTGACAAATTGTTCACACAGACGGCGGTGTGTGTCTGGAATGGGCTGCCAGAGGAAGTGGAGAGGCGGGTGCAAGGACAAATTTAAAACACATTCAGACAGTTACGTGGATTGGAAACGTTTCGAGGAATATGGGCCCAGCTCAGGCAAATTGGACGATATCACTTTTCTTTTGTTATCTAGGACGTATTGAGCAGAAAGGCCTGTTCCCGAGCTTTATAACTTCACGACTCTATTTGAGACATTGAATCCTAGAAACAATAACGAGAGTAAAGATCTGTTTCAGGCCCGCTTGATCCCCCTCCCAACTCTCTTTTAGTACATTGAAGACTGCACTGGTGCTGCTACCTAACACAGAGGTCAGACCTTTCATTCCGATCTCCGCCAATTTCCACACGGACCGTCTCTGACACTTCCTTTCGCTTCATCGTTCTCACTTTTTCATTTAACTGGCACTGAGCTGCTTTACAGTTCTGTTGGGAACACGAGGAGACGATTCTCTGAATCAAATATAACTAACTCGTTAATTTAAGGAAATTACAGAAACCACGATTCGTTGAGAGACCGTCACACGGGATATTAAATGCATAATTCTAATTAATTCCAATCCATCGATTGGAAAGCGTTGTAAAGGGGCAGACACCTTGAGCAATCAATGAGTAGGGAAAGCGCAGAATAGGAAACGTAATTAAGTTTTTGATTTATGTCGCTGTACTGTGAGATTCTCCGTCGATGACCATTGTCATCAGCTGTTTCTGTGACGCAATCCACCAGCGCGTTCGGCTGGTAACAAAGGTTGGTGGTTCGAGCCCACCCAGGTACGGTGAGCTAAGGTTTTCTCACCGACATTTTACACTTCCGGAGACGCTGAAACAGCAAATCACCATTCCCTCAGAGGTGAGAGCTTGAAATGGTGTTGACCTTGCTGAATGTTGAAACGTTACTTGTATTTTGTATGGGATGTGGATTGTCTGGAACTTATATTTGTAATTGGAATCACAGGGACCATATGGAATCAAAAGAATGAAAACAAAACCTACACAAATAAAAGAAACAGTGGTGCTGCCTGACGCCAGGGTATGCCGGGTTGCCCTGTTGGTCAAAGACAGTGAGTTTCCATGTGTCGATGACGTCTGAGAGCTCTGAAACTTCAATTTCCTCTCCCTCCACCTCTCATATCTCCTTTTTACATTTATTTTAGCACAATTCCACATTTGATCAGGACAATATCTTCTAAACAATTTATGTTCAAATATTTCAACATGAATAATAAGCATTGGGATGGAAATTGGACACGAATTGTGATTTCAGTCATTATTTATTGATAATTCTCGTTTTTCACTTCATGAGTCCCCGGTGATTTTCCGAAATATTCTCCCACCGACTATAATGCTGATAAAGCAAAATGCGCTGCATAAACATGAGCCTTACAGCGAATGAGTCACGAAGGCATGGAGGGATCTAACGGGAAAACAAGCTTTTCGGCCACAGAGTCCGCAAGAAACGTTCACCCCCAACATACGCCAATCTTTCTTTATTCGTCCCATATTCCTATCAACGATACCCAGATGCTATCCATCAGCAACGCAATAAGGACACGTTACAGTGGCCAACTAAGCTTCCAACCCACGTGTCCTTGGGTCACAGGAGGAAACCGGTGAACATGCAGGAAACCCACATAGTCAATGGCGGAACGGAACTGAACACCACACCCGGACAGGATGAGGTGAGGATCGAAGCCGTGTCTAATGCATCTGGGCTCGGTGGCGTAACGAACGACGCGCTGGACTTCAAATGTGTAAGTTACTTGAAAGCGAAACACTTTACGTGAAAAAATGGTGTTTTGCAATTGAATGAGGCGGTGATTTAAAGCACGGTTTCGAGGGTATTCCAACTACCCTGGGCTTGGCAAACATGTTCCGACTTCTTTACTCGCAATCCAGTAGTTTTCAGTTATTTTCTCTCCCAGTTAACACAGGTTGATTCCTCGTTTTCCCCACATGCCTTTAAATCTTAATTATGCAGAACGGTAACTGGTCCTCCAGTTCGAACGAGATGGCGCCCAATCACACCCATGTCGTCCTCCCAATCCGAACGACCTTGGAAGGTGGAACGAATGGGGAACACCCGGAGGAAGTCCACTCATTCACGAGGAGAACGGACCAAGTCCTTACAGACAGCGGCGGGAATTGAACCCTGATCGTTGGCGCTGTAACTGCGCTGTGCTACCGTGCCGCCTCAAACGCGTCAGTGGAACAGTGGAAGGCAATCGATTTAACAGAAAAAGCAGATGATTTTCAGCCGATGTTTTCGGTGTGAAAATTCACTGTATCCTTAAACCCTCTGCGAGCAGGGTGCGAACTTGAGCGGGGAAACCCCATTGGATTTCGAATCCAACGCCTTAACCACTCGGCCATCGCAGCTTCCCTCTGTTATTTTCTCTATTTTGATCCATCTTACCAGAGTCATAACCAAGTGAATTTAATTTGCTGTTTCCTCTGCGATTCTTCCGCAGTCTGGCATCTCCATCCATTATCACGGAATATCAGTCTCCCTTCTGCACTTCATGATATTTTCTGCCCATTTCCATCTTTCAGCTGATAAATGTTGCCTGTTTCAGGGAACGATTTGAGAATGTGTATCCATTCAGAAATTTTAACTGGAGTTTCATGAGAAAGGGAAAACACTGCAGCTCAGTCTGAGAACGGGGGCCATCAGCAGTGACACATTGTGGGTTCTGTTCTCAATCTTAGTTTTATCCTTTCAGGAATTGAAAGGATCCCTGAATTCTGCAGTCAATGTGCAGGAGTTGGCAGTGTGCTAATGGGCTCTTCCCCGAATATCCAGCGGCGCTGGAGAAGATTTACTGTGCGGCGCCCTCTGCAAGAGGAGACACGCACGCTAGTCTCTTCTGGGCAGACTCAAAAATGCTGCTGAGTCATCAGAAAATCGTGCCGATCAATTGTTTGCAAAATGTTATCGAGGGATCCGGTGTTGCAATAGGAGGGCAACTGTGGGACTGGTTTGGTCGCTTCATCAGTGAATGAATGAAGGAAACGGACGCAAATCTGCGTTTGACGAAATCCGATGTTTTATTTTCAGTAACCTTATCTATATGCACCAAAACGGGCTCTGTAGCGCAAATAATAGCGTGTTGGATTTCGAATCATGTATGATCGAAGTAATTCACAGGTTTTGGGTTCAGGTCCCACCAGAGTCGACATTTGGTCCGAATTCTTTGCAACAAAGTCAGAATTCGAATGGGGGCTGACGACACCTGATGTGAGAAAATGTGGAAATTCAGGTCATGGTTTGAAATAATCGACTCTTTAAATTCAACACGGAAAGGAGGTGGTTATTTTCTCTTAGAGCGTCCGAGTCTGTGAAACTGTTGGGCAAAATTTTGCGTGTACTGAGTCTTTGATTATTTCAAAAGCGGAGAAGGTCCATACTTGAAAAAAGGAGACTAATACGTTCACGGGGTTGTCTGGAATGCAGAATTATGCAGGCAGTCTGATTACCCGTGACCTCTGGAGCGTCTGGGTGCCCTTCGCTCTTTCCGATGAGTACGGATGTTTGTGTGTGGGTTCAAGTTTTATATTTTAGTTGTATTCAGTTTACGCATCTTTTTCCATTACATTGATGTTGCAATTTTGAAAAGCCCCTTGCATTCTGTTCATTGTAAGTCAAACATGTTCTGAAGAAAAATAGACAAATTTGTCTTCTATAGTTCAGGAAATAGTGTCACTTTTCACCCGGAATCTGTCCCCTCACAATCGGCAAGTGCACAGTTTATGCGGTACCTCATCCCCGCGTCAACCCCGTTTCGAAATGGTAATCTTGATTACTTCTTTAAATTAACAACCCGGACTCAGAAGGCACAGTTTCTGGTGTGCTGCATCTTTTTCTGATTGCAGAGAAGGTAACGGCGGGTAAACGTTGTTTAGTCATGAAGACTTCATGAAAACGTCGGCCAATATTGTACGTTTGTGTATATATCTGATCGCTTAGTTTACAACGGCTGTGAATATTCCATAGAGGGTCCAGAAGAGATTTTCTTGAATCGCTGCCAATGTGAGTGATATCATCTGCAATGCGAAACCGCCGAAGGTGGGATTGCCTCACTGATTAAGAACTTTGAGAGGTCACTTTATGGACATCTTGGTGTCCATGCCCAAAGGACAATGAAAGGAACAACAGAGGTAGATAGGGTCCTGAGGTCATTCTTTGCATCCGCTGAAATATATGGTTGTCACCCAAGAGACCCATGTCGACGTTGAGAATGTTCGTGAAAAGTAGCAACCGTACACTGGCGTCTGGAAAAACCCCGTGGTCTGCCACCCGGCCGTCTGACGTGACAACCGTTTACCACTGCTCCCTCCGGCCAACTATGAAGAGATATTGGATAAGTTGGGAAACGGGAAGACGTATCAAGCCTCAAACACTCTTTCTGGGACCAAGAGTTTCAAATCAGTCACTAAGGGCACAGAATTTGCAAGATTAACATGTTCAACCAATGAGCTTTGTTAGGTAATGAACGAAAAACAACTTCGTTGTGCGGTAGTGTGGCCAAGCGGTCTAAGGCGCTGAGTAAAGCTCCATTCTCCACGGACGCGTGGGTCGAATCCCACCACTGCCATTGGGCGAATACCCGCTGCAATCAATATTACCTACTTCAGTATGAAAATGCATTGGGAGATGATTTGTTGAACAAAATCTAAAAAAGTCACAAATTACCCTGCCTGTGTCAATTATATCATTGCAGCACTGAACCGCAGTCCTTAGGTGTTTTAGGAGATTGTGGACAGGTGGAGATTGTTGCCAGTATTTATCCGAATCAAATGGGTGTGAAGCCATTCAATATCAATCCGCATTCCAGCTCATATCTGCAGCGCTGCTTTTACCGTGCCTTGAAATACACAGAGAACTGGTCGGCTTTCGAGTCAAAAGATTGGCGTCACGCTGGTCGCGGGGCTGGGATCGTTTGTCAACAGGAACAGGGCAAGGGCAGAAACAGGACACGGCCGCGTTTGCAAACGATTGTCACTCTGAACAAACAGCACACCGCAAAAACGCAAGGAAACGGAAAACAAAGCCATCGGAGTCGTCATCCGGTTGAACCGCTCGCCCTATTTCTTGATCGGCAGACACCAACAGACCTGCAGCGTTTTGGAGGCTTTTTATTTGTTCTATTGCTTTTTGTTTTATGTTTAACTGCGTGAACGGCGGTGCTTGCATGGAACCCGCCTTCATCATACGGCAACTCACCCACAAATGAAAGGCTCCGCTGGGAGTTGAACCCAGGATATCTTGTTCACTGGACAGGCACTTTGACCAGTTTAAGCCACAGAGCGCTAGCGCTGTCCCAGAGCTGTAATGATGAGACGTTGCTTGCATTAACTTCTCTTGTTCGTCTGCTGACAAGGGATTTGCTTCAGATTCTGCTCATTTCTTCAGATTCACTGCATCCAGGAACGGATTCTCCACAGTGACAACTCCGCCTGATTTAGTTAACGCTTCTTCGACTCCATTTGCACCATCTCTCATGCTTCTCCCGCCACCTCCACTCGTTACGTTTGATCTCACCACAGATTCAGATTTCCTCACAGGTGAACTAAAATACAAAAAAAAACTAATCAATAGCCGGTGATTTACAACTTCCTCAGGTGGTACTGACATGGAAAACAATTGTTTTTTGTCCATTTAACGAGGTGAAAACAGAAGGGAACGGAATGAAAGCGGCATTAAATCGCTTCCAGCGAGAGGGGTGGCTGATGGTTTGAACGTGTCCAACTTGCGGAACACATTTCCCTGGGATTGACTCAGTCAGACCCTCTGTAGTCTGACATCTGGTTCTCAAGCAGATTTGGATATAATTCCGTCCGTTGCATCCCTTCTGTGTGAGAAGCGAGAGACGGAAATGTGCAGATCCTTAATAATGATACAATTTACATTTCACAATGTTCTTAGGATTGTCACGAAGTTGCATTCTACATATTCTGCTTCAAACTTTGATTGTTTTTACTTCAATTATCTCTGTCACAAATGATTCCTAATTCGTGACTGTTGTTGGTGTCGCACAGCTTTAAATATACATCTGTTCACTCGTTCCTTGGTCAGTCCCGTCAGCTGATAGACAGCACTGGCGATGTTGATGAGAGGAACCGCCTGTTGCTACAGATGACCCACGGAGAAGGGAACGTGATGTCTGCGTCAAGTGGTCCGCGCCACTCACAATTAATTACGGCCCTGAACAGCTCACTCCATACATCTCATGGAGCCAGCTTGAGCACATTGTATCTGTCAGCAGGAATGGGCGTGGCAGGAAAAGTGAAATTTCTGACTTCCCAACCAGGATGAAAACGCTGTTCAGTGTGTAAGTACATTCAGCTACATCGCGGAACCATTCCACATGTGGAAACACTTGACAGCGGTTAATTATCTGTGGTTGAGAAATGTGTCCCTCCTTCTCACTCTCTCGCAGGACATCGGCCCCAGCAGGTTTCTCAGCTCATTCTCTTGGCTTTTACAACAAAGTGAGACCGTGTGGCCTAATGGATAAGGCGTCTGACTTCGGTGTTTGATGCGAGGTCATCAGAAGATTGAAGGATCGAGTCCTGTCACGGTCGTCGTACCAATGTGGTTTTGCTTCTATTCTGTCGCTAACTCCCTCCACCACAACTATCTCATCTGATTCAAACAGACGCCTTTTAAGCGCGTCGGCTTCGAGCAGTGTCCCGCGCCGCATTTACCTCGGTCAATCCGCCATCGTGTGCAACATAATGAAATGCTGCCTTTTCGTTTCACGTAACATTTTATTTCATGTGTCTTGTCTGTGATGTATTTCTGCAAACGATCTCATAAACATCGGGGTGGAGCTCCTCAAACTGTCTGGAGCAGCTGCCGCTGGGAAGGAGGAGGGTGCTGCTCATTCAGCAAGTCAGATGGCAGCGGAGGAGACACCATATTGAACCTGCATAACCTTCAGGTTAGGACCTTAAAAACACGTTTTCATTCCTTCAGGAACTCTCTCGTAATCGGGGCCTGATGGACACGTTCGTTGTCGCCAGGCCCGGTTACTCCAACTCCGGAAGCAAGACTACGTTTGAATAGAGGATGGCAGACGGCGACGGATTGATGGACATGGAGACGCCAGGGTTCAGTCCGATGTGTAAGGACAGAGTATGGTGATCTGTTGCTTGTCCAGTACCGCTGTCAATCTGTGAGCAGTAATCTATCAACTGTTATTGGGTCCCCGAATGTACAGACCCGGACTACCACTCACACCGCAGAATTCCTGCATGTGAGGAGCCAAACTGCAGCATCTCCTGTGTCATCAGTAAACGCACAGTCTCAGTCATTGTGCACTTCATACACAGATAGAGTCTGCAATCTGTTCTGTGAAGTCTCACGGCAGAAATCCCGCTGACATTAATCGCCTTCTGACCGTTTACCCTGAGAACAGAACGTGCTTTGACGTCTTACTTTCACCCCACGTGCAATATTTTTTTCTGTTAATGTTGACGACCTGTTTTTCACTCCTGCTCAATCTCCACTCCAATGTATCTGATCCGTTATCACTGTAATCTTAACATTTTCAGTTCCTGCCATTCAGATATCTCAGAACCGACTCACCATTCCCAAACCTTGCCGCACAAGTAGATGTTGAAGAACCGACTCTTCGGACACGGGGTGCGCAATGTTTAGCCTGTGAGTCAGCAGGAAGTGAACGTCGCGTATTAAAATGAACGTCCTTGTGGAGTATTTGTGCGGGGCATTTTAACTGATCTTTTGTGTCGAAATGCACCACGACTTTGTGCTTGGAACTTGGGCAAGCTGCGGGTTGTCAGCAAATCTGCGACAGGGAAAACAGAAGCCACAGAAGAAAGCGCAAAAACATGCAACATCTTTATTGCTGTACCTCTCCTGGATTTGGGTTCACATGACCCTGACAACAGGTCAGCACTGACCAATCCTCGAACACACACTTTTCATACATGTCGCAGCCTAATTCATCAGCGTTCTGATCCAACCATCTCCTCAACCGTGACTGCAGATTTGATCCGTGGCTCATACTGCTCCTGGCTGTTTCAATAAACTTTCCGAACTTGCTTTGCCATTAATTGCCCTCTGAGTCAAATTCCACTGAATTTCAGGGAACGTTTGAAATACAAACAATAGAATGCAGAAACATCCCCCAAACTGATGCGCCGAAACCACGAGGCAGCTCACGCTTCAGCTGCCGTGTGTCCCAAACCAGGCGATGTCATTGGTCATTTCCTGTCAAGGCTCAGTTTCTGCTTGCTGCAGAACTGATTCGCTGAAACAAACACGGACTCTGATGGGACTCGAACACACAACATTTGAATTTCTTTCCAATGCACCGGTAGAAGTCCAACACGCTATCCATTGCGCCACAGAGCCGTGTTACCAATTTCAGCTGCTGCACAGCAAATATGAGTCTCCACATCCATCTCACTTTTCTTCTCCGGTCTTCTCTCACCCGCTGGAGAGGGGAAATAAGTCCTTCAGTCCGCCACACACTGCACTGTACACAGAACCGAAAACATATCCTGAGCCAATGGACCGCTGTCACTTCGATATTCCGATACTGTGTGTCGGAGCAACGAACATTTTCAATCTGAATGGGTAAAGAGACTTGCTGATGTTACGCCTGGTCACGCGGGACGAGGTGTCCTACAGGGAGGGTGTTCCGTTCAAAGGCATCACAAAAAGATCGCCTCGAGCGGGAGACACCCCACTTGTGAGAACTTTCATTGATTGGATGCAGACCGGAAAAATCTGGGATCCTTTTATTTCTACATGAGTCGCACACGGGGGGCATAATTCCAAAATATTTCCGACCATAATTCGGCCCATCGAGTATTCACTGCTATTGGATAATTACTTCTATTTTTTTAAACAACATCCTCCCGCCTCCTCCACTGAATCCTTAAATCAATCTTCTTTACTGTCAAAAACCTATCAACCTATTTGGCCTCTTGTGATAACGAATTCGGCAAATTCCAACGATTTACACCACGCACTGGCTGAAGAAATTCCACATCATCTCGGTTTAAAGGGACGTTCCTGTGTTTTGAGCCAGTGCCATCCGATCCCGGCGTCTCCTACTAACAGAAACGTCGAGCCCTGGTTAAGACCGATAATGTTGCAGCTGATATCGGACTGGGTGGAAGTATCCATCAGCTGCTAGACGCCCTCCGATTCACTGTTGAGTTTATCGAGGGTCGGCCGGCGGAAGGGGAACACCGGGGGTGATACAATGCATCAGCTGGGATTCACTCAATATCTCACCCCTCATGGCAGCTTTTCAGAGACTGTTTCAGTGGTTTGTCACTTCTCCCGAAACTCCAATTAAACAGGAGTCTGGGAATCCTCCAATTATTTCCGTAACTAATTAGTAAATTGGCAGATATATCAGAGAGAGACAGACAGACAGACAGGCAGACAGGTAGATGTGTCGTCCCGAAATCAATTTTCCCTTTCCGTCCGCTGTAAATAACACAGTGCCACAAGGTCGATTCGAACAAATACCTTTATTAGCAGTGCACCGCTGGGAGAATTCTCTTCAGCCCTCATTAAGAGTCGCTTCCCGAGTTCTCCCCGAACAAAGGGCAGACAGACATTTATGCAGGAATTGTCACGCACATCCCATGCAAACGGCGCCCCGAGTTTCGGTCAAGCTATAGAGATCCCGAGACAGCTATCACACCTTTTGTCTTAGTATAATGGAGTTATAATCAAGGTTTTCAAAGGCAGGTATCACCCTTCATTTTTCAGACCAAGTCTTCACCTCGATGTTAATTACACTCAGTATCGCCACCGTCTGACATATCGGAATGGTTCGTTACCTGAAACAAAGCCAGTTAACATACTTAACATTCCAACCCAACAAGTGGGTCAGCAGCTTGCGAGTCCTTGCTAAAGAAATATTATATATATATGGTATGATGCCCACGACCCTCCTAGCAGCCACCCCAGCCAACTTGTCCCTCCTGTAAATCCCTGTCTAAAGCTATCTACTTGCGTCTGAATGTCCTGAATGGCATGGGAGATGTTGTAGAACTCGTCTCTCACGTTGGTGATACATTTGTCCCCAACTATAGCACATACTCCTCCTTGCTGAGCCAACTGGTAGTCCACAGCATACCAGGTCTGCTGGGCATAAAGTCGAAGCTCTGCCAGTTGCCGGTTCACTACCTTCAGGCCCTCCATAGTACTGTTTCCCAGTGCAGCCAGTCCACAAATAAGGTAGTTCCGGTTTTTTTCGGCCATTGTTCCTGCCGAACCCCCCAGAGAGAGAGTATTCAGGAATCCATAGCCTAACGATGCTAAGGAAGATCCCAATGACATAAGACCCCTCCAATCCTCACAGACCTCCACACTAACTGACCGCACCACGTCTTCGTCGGACATGAGCCTTCTGGGGGCAGGGGACGTGACCGGCCCGATCGTTCCTATTGCAAACCAGACTGGCAGTGTGGGGGTGGCTGTGGTGTAAGTGCCATTAAAGAGGAACACATACCCTTCCTTAGCCCGGTAGCAGGTTACATTACCCGATTGCCGTGGACTGGGCATTTGAGAATACCAAGAGATCCCAGCAACATTTCTCCCATGCTCCCTCAGGTAATTCTCCCTGGTTAGCCATTCTAAAGAGACATTAGACAATCTCACGTGGGTCCCGTTCCCTTCTCCACAAACCCATCGCTCTCCTGCAAGTAACGTAGCACACCTGGTGGCAGCGCACTCACAGCTAAACCATCCCCCTTTAAAACCGCAATTCCTCTCTGTACAGGTAGTGGCGGCACATGCTATCGTATGCTGTACAATTGCTAGCCCACAACCCCACCCTATGCCGGTGAAACAGTGGGAGAAGGACTGGTGGTGGGCTGTACTACTAGGTCCTGTTACTGTTCCTTGCAAGCATTTACCCGGCAGCACCCTCCTGTAAGTTCCCATCTGTCCAACACACTTTGTTTTTGAAAATTCATACTTTAAGAGGGCCCTGGGTCTCCAGCTTGGTGTGGCTATAAAAAGGTCTTCCACTGACCCTGCCAAGGGGTAACAAACGGTGAGATTCCCATGTAGCTGCATATGTATTTTGTAAAACAAATTATCCTCTAACACCCTCACAAGAGTACTAGTAATGGTGAGGAATCCGAATTTAAAAAGTATTATTTTCCTCCGGTGGCCATCGTTTACAGTCGCTCAGATGAATCCAGCGTTCCTGGCCTTTTACTTTCACGGTTGTCAGTGTTTGGAATAGTATCTGGAAGGGGCCTTTCCACCGAGGTCCCAGTTTAGGGCGCTCCCAATCCCGTATCAGTACCGAGTTCCGATTTCCGTGTTCTGCCCTTCAGGTGGTTTGAGGGCACTCTCCACCTGTGAATGAAGAAACTTTAAAGAGGACGTAAATTGTCTGAAATATCTTTGTAGTTCATGCCCCATGATATTAAGGTCAATCTGTGTGGGGGGTTGGGTGGCTGCGTCCCATGGGGTTCTTCCCGGACGCCCATAGACGATTTCAGCAGCCGATACACCGGTGGCTGAGTGGGGGGTGATTCTCATATGGTATAATGCTGAGGAGAGAACCTTCAACCAGTTTAGACATGCCTCTGACACTAATTTGATTAGTTTATTCTTAAGGGTGCTGTTAGCTCTCTCTACTACACCTGCTGACTGAGGGTGGTAGGTGCAGTGGAACTGCTGTTCGATATGCAGTGCCTCGCACAATTCCTTATTTATTTTCCCTATGAAGTGGGGGCCATTGACAGAACTTATCCGTCGGGGTACCCCAAACCTTGGTATAACCCCTGTGAGCAATAACTTTACCACTGTTGAGGCCTTATTGTTGGTGGTTGGAAAAGCTTCAATCCATCTACTAAATACATCAACAATAATAAGACAGGACTTGTAACAATGTACACGCGGCAATTCAATAAAGTCGAGTTGTATGCATTGAAAAGGACCACCTGGCAAGGGGGTTTTGCCTGGGGTGCACCACCCCTTTCCCAGAATTGGTTTGTTGGCATATCAAGCACGACCGTATTTTGCCTTGTGCTGCTTCCTCCAATCTGGGGTGCCACCAGGTACGTAGTAAAATGTTACTCATTCCCTCCTTGCCAAGGTGGGTGTCAGAATGTAGGCAGTCAATAAGCATTGGTAACAAAGAATCAGGTATACATACTTGTCCGACTGGAGTAACCCAGAGGCCGTGTAGCGCAGAGTGCGTACACCCGTGCGCCTTCCACATTTGTTTTTCTGAGTCAGGGGCATCCCCCTGTAAGTGCTGCACAGTGACCATGTCTGGGGTGCCCGGTGTTGCTACCTTTGGCTTGCAAACAATTGCTTGTTTTTCCGTAGTGGAAACGGTTTTAGACCCCTGGCGTGCTGCCAATTTCGCTTCTGTATCTGCCCTGGTATTTCCCTGGGTTATTAGGGAGGCATCTGAAATGTGAGCGGAGCATTTAATGATGGCCAATTTGTTTGGGAGGAGGATGGCTTGGAGGAGGTTCTTTACATAAACCGCATTCTGTATGGGGCTACCTGTAGAGGTCAGAAATCCCGTGTGCCCAGAGTTGGCCAAAATCATGGGCAACTCCAAAAGCATAGCGGGAGTCAGTGAAGACGTTAGCTATTTTGTCCTTGGCTAAAATGCAAGCTCGGGTCAGGGCAAAGAGTTCTGCTTTTTGGGCAGAGACTGGGGGCTTCAGAGATGCAGATTCCACACTCTGGGAGTCGTTTACCACGGCATAGCCGCTAAGGTGGGTGCCCTGTTCAGAAATGTAGGAACTACCGTCGACGTACAGGTTTAAATCGGCTGACTGGATGGGCTTACCTGAAAGGTCCGGACGGGGTGCAGTTAAAAAGTGGTTACGCAGTAGACAGTCATGAGGTGGGTCCGCAAGATCCTCAGGTGAGGCCTCCAGGAAGGTGGCAGGATTAATGGTCGTACAGTAGGCAAAAGTCAGCAGTGGGTTATTCAGGAGTGCCACCTCATATCTGTTTGAGCGGGCCTGGGTAAGGTGTTGCGTCTGGTGAGAAGTTAATAAGAGTGCCGTTACGGTATGCGAGTAATAAACCATCACTGCCTGTTGCAGGGTTATATTAGAGGCTGCTGTTACTAGGAAATAAATGGCTGGAAGCATGGTGGAAGTCACCTTGCAACTGGGTCCAGCCGAGTGGACTAGTATGCTCCCGGTCTTTTCCTATCCCCATGGGTCCTAGGTAATTATGAGAGGGTGGTGGTAGTGGTGGTCCACAAGGGGGCCCGTACACTGGGTTCTTAAGTCATTGGGGTACAGTGGGTATCCTTTACCGGACCAGTCAACCCCTTCTGGAACGCAAAATTGCCGCACCATTTGATAGCCCGTATTGTCGGAGTAGGAAGGTTGGGGCCGAGGGGGTCTCTGCACCATTTCCTGTTTTAACTTTGTGGCGTTCGTGTCGCGCCCGTTACTCCAGAAGTGGACTAGCGCCCTCCTCATGGCTTGTCGTGTGTGGTCAGGCCAGTTCATGTCATTAGCTGAGGCCACTCCCGCAGGGATGCATTGTAGTAGGAGGGCGTTGAACTGGGGGGAGGCATTGCCTCTGTTGTAGGCACCGTCCTCCGCATAGGTACCGTAAAGGGAGCAGAAACGGTCCCAAATGTCTGGGCCGTCCTCACCTTGTTTCGGTCGGCATTCTAAAACTTTAGTTATGTCAATAGGCTGTTGGAGGGTTTTACGAAGGGCAGTTCTAATAGTGGCCACCTGGTCCTGAGGCCGGACGGCGACCTGAAAGGCTGTCCAGTCAGCATAGTTCCCCAGGTGTTCTTTCCACTGTGCCACTTCATTAGTCGTAAGGGTCATGCAACAAAGACTGAAAAGGTCTTGGGGGGCGGCCCGATACATCTGAATTGTTCCAATCACATAATCTATGAAATCCTCCGGGTTGGTTTTACGGTTGGGCGCCTGACTCATGATTAAGCACATCTCCTGAGGTTTCCAAGGGGTGTAAATTTGTATTGTCGGATTAACGCTGCTTTAGGCTGGATCAGGATTGGGAACACTGCTGTTGGGGAATTGTTTCTTAACCTTGGCTTCCTTAACCCCGTTCAATATGGTTGGTAGGCTGGGATCTGCAGGGTCGCCATAATCAGTGGTGGAATCAGAGTCGGTGTCCGTCTGAGAATCTATTGAAGGACCGTCCCTGGCCAAAAAGCTTTGTCGTTTGCCTGTGGCCTTAGAGCCACCTGTCTGTGGGCTTTCCCTTCGACTAAACCGCATCCTGCTTCGGGACGCAATAGGGCCATGGACTTGTCCTGTGGGCGGGACTTGGCTAGCAGTCGCTGGTGGTAATGGCGGGACGGCTGGCGGGCTATCTGCATTATATAGGGGCGGAAATGAAACCGGGGGGTAGGTAGGGGGTGTGGGTCGGACCATCCAATCCTCCTCCTCTTCGTCCGTATCATTACTTTGGAACAACAGGGGCACGCCAGACATGTCGGGAGGTACCTCCACTTTATCCTTACTACTTTTATTTATATTTCTGCTCTTCTCCTTATACACCTCACTTACCTCTTCGCACTGAGACTTCAGGACTTCCCAACTCTTAGGATTTCCCTGTTCATCACACACACTAATTCCCCTTCTGCGAGCATTATGTTCCCAGCTGGCCTGCTTAGATTTATTTGTTAGGTCTTCGGCCGTTTTTCTCCGTGGACATTAATAATTTCCATTTTTCCCCTGTATTCCGCTCCCAAATTGCCTTTTCTGCCTTTAGGCATTTATCTACTTCCCAAGTTCCCCCCAATGGCCATATTTCGTTTCCCAATTTCTTATTGAGGCATGCTGATAATTTACGGAAGTTACTCTCGTTTTCCGATCGTTTTTACATAACTTAGATAGTGGGGTATTGGACCCAGACTTATCGAGAGTTTGTCCCATTTTTGTATTCTACCCGATCGGACGGTACGAATCGCTACGATTACCTATAAGATCGGTCTCTTTCCTTCACCCACTTCAGGTTCCTGACCTTCCCATGGGGGATTTCCCCTCTTAGGAACCGGTCTAAGGCAGGGTGGTAGTACCGGAGAACCGATCTCAGAACTTAGAGCTCAAAACCTTGAAATTCACAACTTAAAATCCCAAACCCAAAACTGGGGACTCGAACCCCGAACAGAACTTAACTTAACTTAACTTAACTTAACTTAACTTAACTTAACTTAACTTAACTTAACTTAACTTAACTTAACTTAACTTAACTTAACTTAACTTAACTTAACTTAACTGGGGACTCGAATCCCGAACGGAACTGAACATAACTGTGGACTCGAACCACGAACAGAAATTAACTTAACTGTGGACTCGAACCCCGAACGGAAATTAACTTAACTGGGGACTTGAACCCCTCCTTACCTGTAGCACTCGGACAGGTTCGAGAGGAGTCCGTCAGAGGATTGTCAGTAAGCGAAGGGATCGACTGCTTGAGAGGGATCAAGGTGAATCGTACCTTGTTGGTCCGTCCGTCTCAGGTGGCCGATATCGCCGTCGGTCGCTCACGCCGCTTCCGAAACCTCGTCTTGGACTTCTGGCTGGCTCGCCAAATTGTCGTCCCGAAATCAATTTTCCCTTTCGGTCCGCTGTAAATAACACAGTGCCACAAGGTCGATTTCATGATGTTGAGGTGTTTGGTAACATTTATTTGGTTGTAAAACTTAACCCTGAACAGTTAAATGAAAATGTATCACACAACTTCCAAATTGTCTGAAGCAGCATTTTGATAGGAGGTGGCATCGATTATTTCATTCGTCAGTGTATCCTCTGAACATATCTAGTAATTTGAAGAACATAACGTCATTTTATGTATTTCATGATGCAGGGTAGTTTTTTTTAACAGTTATTTGATTTTACAACATAACGCTGAACAGTTAAACGCAAATGTATCAAAAAGCTTACAAATTGTACGAAACAGAGTTCTGAATGGAGATAACATCAATACTTCCATTTGTCAGTTTCTACGCTTAACCTATGAAGTAACTTGTGGAAAACAACTTTATTTTATGTATTTCATGATGCTGAGTAGATTGGTAACATTTATTTGGTTGTACTTCTTAACCCTGAATAGTTAAATGCAGTTGTATCACAATATTTCCAATTTGTACGCAACAGCGTATTGAATGGAGAAAACATCAATTCTTTCATTTACCAGTATCTTCATTTAACCTCTGTACTACGTTGTGGAAAACATCTTTATGTTATGTATTTCATAATGCTGAGGAGTTTGGTAACATTAATTTGCTTGTACAACTTAACGCTGAACAGTTAAATGCGAATGTACCGCAAAACTTCCAAATTGTCTGAAACATCGCTTTTAATAGAGAAAACATTGATCTTTTCATTTGTCAGTTTCTACGCTTAACCTATGCAGTAACTTCTGGAAAACAACATTATTTTACGTATTTCATGATGCTGAGTAGTTTGGTAACATTTATTTGGACGTACATATTAACCCTAAACAGTTAAATGCAAGTGTATGATAAAACTTCCAAATTGTCTGAAACAACGGTTTGAATGGAGAAAGCATCGATTCTTTCATTTGCCAGTTTCTACATTGAAGCTACGTAGTAAGTTGTGGAAAACAACTTTATCTTATGTATTCCATGATGCTGAGTAGTTTGGTAACAGTTATTTGATTGTACAACTTAACCTTGAACAGATAAATGCAAATATATCACAAAACTTCATTTGTACGAAACAACGTTTTGAATGGAGAAAGCATCAATTCTTTCATTTCCAGTTTCTACATTTAACCTATGTAGTAAGTGTTGGAAAACAGCTTTATGATATGGATTCAATGATGCTGAGTAGTTTGGTAACAGTTATTTGATTATACAACTTAATCCTGAACAGATTAATGCAAATGTATCGCAAAACATCCAAATTGTACGAAACAACGATTTGAAGAGAGAAAGCATCGATTCTTTCATTTGTCAGTTTCTGTGCTTAACTTATGAGGTAACTTCTGGAAAACAACTTAATGTTATGTACTTCATGAAGCTGCGGATTTTGTTAACACTTATTTTATTGTTCAACTTGACACTGATCAGTTAAATGCAAATGTATATCAAAACTTCCAAATTGTACGAAACAGCGCTTTGAATGTAGAAAACATCAATTCTTTCATTTGCCAGTTTCTACATTTAACCTATGTAGTTAGTTGTGGATAACAACTTTATGCGATGGATTTCATGTGATGAGGTGTTTGGTAACATTTATTTCGTTGTAAAACTTAACCATGAACAGTTAAATGCAAATATATGTTAAAACTTCCAAATTGTACGCAACAGCGTTTTCAATGTAGAAAACATCAATTCTTTCATTTCCCAGTTTCCACATTTAACCGATGTAGTTAGGTGTGGATAACAACTTTATATGATGCATTTCATTATGCTGAGGAGTCTGGTAACATTTATTTGGTTGTAAAACTTAACCCTGAACAGTTAAATGCAAATGTATCACACAATTTGAAAGGAGATGGCATCAATTATTTCATGCGTCAGTGTCTCCTCTGAACATATCCAGTAATTTGAAGAAAATAACGTCATTTTGTATTTCATGACGCAGAGTAGTTTTTTAACAGTTATTTGATTTTACAAGATAACGCTGACCAGTTAAATGCAAATCTATCACAAAACTTCCAAATTGAACGAAACAGCGTTTTGAATGGAGAAAGCATTGACACATTCATTTGTCAGTTTCTACACTTAACCTATGCAGTAACTTGTGGAAAACAACTTTACTTCATGTACTTCATCATGCTGACTAGATTGATAACAGTTATTTGGTTGTATATCTTAACCCTGAACTGTTAAATGCAAATGTATGATCAAACTTCCAAAATGGAGAAAGCATCGATTCTTTCATTTGTCAGTTTCTACGCTGAACCTGTGCAATAACTGTGGAAAACAACTTGATGTTATGTATTTCATGATGCTTAGTTTGGTAACAGTTATTTCATTTTACAACTTAACCCTGAACAGATAAATGCAAATGTATCATCAAACTTCCAAATTGAACGAAACAACGTTTTGAATGCAGTTAGCAACAATTCGTTCTTATGCCAGTTTCTACATTTAACCCATCAAGTAAGATGTGGAATACTACTTTATTTTATGTATCTCATGATGCTGAGTAGATGGGTAACATTTATTTTCTTCTACAACTTAACCCTGAACACTTAAATGCAGTTGCATCACAATTTGTACGAAACAGCGTATTGAATGGAAAAAACATCAATTCTTTCATTTGCCAATATCGACATTTAACCTCTGTAGTACGTTGTGGAAACATCTTTATGTTATGTATTTCACAATGCTGAGGAGTTTGGTAACATTAATTTGCTTGTACAACTTACCGCTGAACAGTTAAATCCGAAAGTGTCACAAAACTTCCAAAGTGTCTGAAACATGTTTTTGAATGGAGAAAACATCCTTTCATTTGCCAGTTTCTACAAGTAATCTACGTAGTTTGTTGTGGAAAACATCCTTATGTTATGTATTTCATGACGATCAGGAGCTTGGTAACATTTACTTGGTTCTATAACTTAATCCTGAACAGTTAAATGCAAATGTGTCACAAAACTTCCAAATTGTACGAAACTGCGTTTTGAATGGAGAACACATCAATTCTTTCATTTGTCGGTTTAGACATTTAGCCTATGTAGCAAGTTGTGTAAAACAACTTTATGTTATGAATTTCATGATGCTGAGGAGCATCGTAACATTTATTTGATTGTATAACTTAACAATGAACAGCTAAATGCAAATGTATAACCAAATTTCCAAATTGTCTGAAACAGCGTTTAAATAGAGCAAACATCGATTGCTTCATTTGCCGGTTTCTACATTTAAGCTCTGTAGTAAGTTGTGGACACAACATTTTCTGATGTATTTCATGATGCTGAGTAGTTCGGTAACACTTATTTGATTGTACAACTTAACCTTGAACAGATAAATGCAAATGTATCACAAAACTTCCAAATTGAACGAAACAACGTTTTGAAAGGAGAAAGCAACAATTCGTTCTTATGCCAGTTTCTACATTTATCCCATGTAGTAATATGTGGAATACTACATTAATTTATGGATTTCATGATGCTGAGTAGTTGGGTAACATTTATTTTGTTCTACAACTTAACCCTGAACACTTAAATGCAGTTGTATCACAATACTTCTAATTTGTACGAAACAGCGTATTGAATGGAGAAAACATCAATTCTTTCATTTGCTAATATCGACATTTAACCTCTGCAGTACGTTGTGGAAAACATCTTTATGTTATGTATTTCATAATGCTGAGGAGTTTGGTAACATTTATTTGGTTGTACAACATAAAACCTGAACAGTTAAATGCCAATGTATCAAAAAACTTCCAAATGGTACAAAACAGCGTTTGAATGGAGAAAGCAACAATTCGTTCTTATGCCAGTTTCAACATTGAACCCATGTGGTAAGATGTGGTATAGAACTTTGTGTTATGTATTTCATGATGCTGAGTAGTTTGGCAACATTTATTTGGTTCTACAACTTAACCCTGAACACTTAAATGCAGTTGTATCACAATACTTCCAATTTGTACGAAACAGCGTATTGAACGGAGAAAACATCAATTCTTTCATTTGCCATTATCTACATTTAACCTCTGTAGTACGTTGTGGAAAACATCTTTATGTTATGTATTTCATAACGCTGAGGAGTTTGGTAACATTAATTTGCTTGTACAGTTAACGCTGAACAGTTAAATGCGAATGTACCACAAAACTTCCAAATTGTCTGAAACATCGCTTTGAATGGAGAAAGCATTGATACTTTCATTTGTCAGTTTCTACGCTTAACCTATGCAGTAACTTCTGGAAAACAACTTTATTTTATGTATTTCATGATGCTGAGTAGTTTGGTAACATTTATTTGGATGTACGTCTTAACCCTGAACAGATAAATGCAAATGTTACACAAAACTTCATTTGTACGAAACAACGTTTTAAATGGAGAAAGCATCAATTCTTTCATTTCCAGTTTCTACATTTAACCTATGTAGTAAGTGTTGGAAAACAGCTTTATGATATGGATTTCATGATGGTGAATAATTTGGTAAGTTATTTGATTGTACAACTTAATCCGGAACAGATCAATGCAAATGGATCGCAAAACTTCCAAATTGTACGAAACAACGTTTTGAAGAGCGAAACCATCGATTCTTCCATTTTTTTCAGTTTCTGTGCTTAACTTATGAGGTAACTTCTCGAAAACAACTTTATGTTATGTATTTCCTGATGCTGAGGATCTTCGTAACATTTTATTGTTCAACTTGACCCTGATCAGATACATGCTAATGTATCACTCAAATTGTAGGAGACAACGTTTTCAATGGAGAAAGCATCAATTCGTTCATTTTCAAGTTTCTACATTTAACGTATTTATTAAATTGTGGAAAATAACTTTACTTTACCTATTTCATGATACTGAGTATTTTGGTAACATTTAGTTGTTTGTAGAACTTAACCCTGAACAGTTAAATGCAAATATATGTTAAAACTTCCAAAGTGTACGCAACAGCGTTTTGAATGTAGAAAACATCAATTCTTTCATTTCCCAGTTTCTACATTTAACCGATGTAGTTAGTTGTGGATAACAACTTTATATGATGCATTTCATTATGCTGAGGAGTCTGGTAACATTTATTTGGTTGTAAAACTTAACCCTGAACAGTTAAATGCAAATGTATCACACAATTTGAAAGAAGATGGCATCAATTATTTCATGCGTCAGTGTCTCCTCTGAACATATCCAGTAATTTGAAGAAAATAACGTCATTTTGTATTTCATGACGCAGAGTAGTGTTTTAACAGTTATTTGATTTTACAAGATAACGCTGACCAGTTAAATGCAAATCTATCACAGAACTTCCAAATTGAACGAAACAGCGTTTTGAATGGAGAAAGCATTGACACTTTCATTTGTCAGTTTCTACGCTTAACCTATGCAGTAACTTGTGGAAAACAACTTTATTTTATGTACTTCATCATGCTGACTAGATTGGTAACAGTTATTTGGTTGTATATCTTAACCCTGAACTGTTAAATGCAAATGTATGATCAAACTTCCAAAATGGAGAAAGCATCGATTCTTTCATTTGTCAGTTTCAACGCTTAACCTATGCAATAACTGTGGAAAACAACTTGATGTTATGTATTTCATGATGCTGAGTAGTTTGGTAACAGTTATTTGATTGTACAACTTAACGCTGTGCGGCTAAACGCAAATGTATCACCAAACTTCCAAATTGTAGGAAACATGTTTTTGAATGGAGAAAACATCCTTTCATTTGCCAGTTTCTACAAGTAATCTACGTAGTTTGTTGTGGAAAACATCCTTATGTTATGTATTTCATGACGATCAGGAGCTTGGTAACATTTACTTGGTTCTACAACTTAATCCTGAACAGTTAAATGCAAATGTGTCACAAAATTCCAAATTGTACGAAAGTGCGTTTTGAATGGAGAAAACATCAATTCCTTCATTTGCCATTATCTACATTTAACCTCTGTAGTACGTTGTGGAAAACATCTTTATGTTATGTATTTCATAACGCTGAGGAGTTTGGTAGCATTAATTTGCTTGTACAACTTAACGCTGAACAGTTAAATGCGAATGTACCACAAAACTTCCAAATTGTCTGAAACAGCGATTTGAATGGCGAAAGCATTTATACTTTCATTTGTCAGTTTGTTCGCTTAACCTATGCAGTAACTTATGGAAACAACTTTATTATTTGTATTTCATGATGCTGAGTAGTTTGCGAACATTTATTTCATTCTACATCTCAACCCTTAACAGTTGAATGCAAATGTATCACAAAACTTCAAAATTGTACCAAACAGCGTTTTGAATGGACAAAATATCTATTCTTTCATTTCCCGGTATCTACATTTAACCTATGTACTAAGTTGTGTAAAACAACTTTATGTTATGAATTTCGTTATGCTGAGGTGTTTCGTAACATTTATTTGGTTGTTCAACTTAACCCTGAACAGTTAAATGCGAATGTATCACAAAACTTCCAAAGTGTCTGAAACAGCGTTTTGAATGGAGAAAGCATCGATTCTTTCATTTGCCAGTTTCTACATTTAAACTATGTAGTAAGTTGTGGACAACAACTTTTTCTGATGTATTTTATGATGCTGAGTAGTTTGGATACAGTTATTTCATTGTACAACTTAATCCTGAACAAATATATGCAAATGTATCACAAAACTTCCAAATTGTCTGTAACAGCGTTTTGAACGGAGAAAGGATCGATTCTTTCATTTGCCAGTTTCTACATTGAAGCTATGTAGTAAGTTGTAGAAAACAACTTTATTTTATGTATTTCATCATGCTGAGTAGTTTGGTACCATTTATCTGGTTCTACAAATTAGCCCTGACAGTTAAATGTATCACAATCCTTCAAATTTGTACGAAACAGCGTTTTGTATTCAGAAAACATCAATTCTTTCATTTGCCAGTAACTACATTTAACCTCTGTAGTACGTTGTGGAACACACCGTTACGTAATGTATTTCATGAAGCTGAGGAGATTGGAAACATTTATTTGGTTGTAGAACTTCACCCTCAACAGTTAAATGCGAATGTATCACAAAACTTCCAAATTGTCTGAAACAGCTGTTTGAATGGAGAAGGCATCACTTCTTTCATTTGTCAGTCTGTAAGCGTAACCTATGCAGTAACTTGTTAAAAGCAACTTTATCTTCTGTATTTCGTGATGCTGAGTAGTTTGGTAACAGTGTCACGAACCAGCAACAAAAGAAACACACCGTGTCATTATTCGGTGTTATAAACTATTTTATTAACCACTACTTAAAATAATACGTAAAATAAAAATAAAAAATGTTAGCATGTTAGACATTCAAAAAATGTTAAACCTTAAACATTAACCCCAAAACTAAACTCTTCGTGTGTGTGTGTGGCTAAGTCCCAAACTCCAAGTTCAGGAAATGGTTCTTAAAGTTCAGTTCCGCAAGCAATAAGGTGAAACATGAGCAAAGGCTTCTTCAACAACCACCGTTGTCTGAAGATAAGACGTAGATGTAAAGAAACACAGAGAGAGTAATTACGAAATCCAAATGTTGCACGATGGAACCCAACCGACACTTCAGTGTTTACTCAGTAGTGACTCCCTCACCCCGGTAAGCATCCGACTCGTGGTCATCCACACAAATACCTGTTTCCTTCTACAGATCAGCAACAAAGTGAACTCCACTGGATTACTTTCAATTTCCATACATGGATTTCAGTGCCGGACACAGTTATTGTTTCTCATCCATCGATAGAGAAAACTAGCAGGCTGGTGTCTCTCTCCCTTCTCTCTCTCTCTTCTTCTTGTTCTGCTGATCTCTTCAACAACGTCATCACGTCTTTTATCTTCTGTTGACATAAGCACGCCACACACACACACACACGCGCACACACACACACTATCTTAAAGGGACTTTCACTGAGTCCGTAACACCTCCCACCTAAAAAAAAATTTTCCCAAGAAAAATTTAACCGTGCATATAGTTAGTAATGTTAATAATTATCATGCTACACAATTACAAAATATCAGATTAGTACTGATACATGTTTCCCATTTAACATCGAGAAAGACAATCAGCAATCACATTATCTTTGCCTTTAATGTGAGTTATCATGAGATCAAACTCTTGCAAAATTAAACTCCAGTTTAACAGCCTTCTGTTCTTGTTTTTGACTCGGCTCAGAAACACCAATGGGTTATGATCTGTATACACAGTCAATGGTTTCTGAACGGCGCAAACATATACACTGAAATGTTGCAAGGCTAAAACAAGTGACAGTAATTCCTTCTCTATGGTGGAATAATTCTTTTGATGCTCATTAAATTTCTTTGAAAAGTAAGCTACCGGATGATCAATATCATCAAGGTCCCCCTTCTGCAGCAACACAGCTCCTGCAGCTTCATCACTGGCATCTACTGCTAACGAAAATGGCTTTTCAAAGTCAGGTGATTCGAGCACAGAATGGTAGCATAAAATGGCTTTCAGCTTCTCAAATGCTTCTTGACAAGAATCTGTCCAAACAAACTTTACTCCCTTCTTCAGAAGATGAGTTAGGGGAAGAGCAATATCAGCAAAATCTTTACAAAATTTTCGATAATATCCAACCATTCCCAAAAATCTTCTAACAGCCCTCGTACCCGTGGGAATAGGGAACTTAGATATTGCTTGAACTTTTGCCTGAACAGGAGCTTGCTTGCCTTGACCTACAACATACCCAAGATACATCACAGTGGCATGGCCAAATTCACTTTTAGCCAAGTTAACTGTAAGGTTAGCCTTGGAAAGTCTTTAAAACAACCTTTCTAACGCAGAGATGTGATCCTCCCATGTATCATTCCCAGTCACTAAGTCGCCAATATAGGCATCTGTATGTTTTAACCCATGAATTACTGAATTAATCATTCGTTGAAATGTTGCCGGAGCATTTTTCATTCCAAATGGCAAAACATTGTATTCATACAATCCAGAAGGGGTTACAAAGGCTGAAATTTCCCTTCCTCTATCTGTTAATGGAACACACCAGTACCCTTTTAATAGGTCAATCTTTTTAAGAAATTTTGCCTTTCCCACTCTATCTATGCAATCATCCACCCTAGGAATAGGGTAAGCATCTGACTTTGTTACAGCATTCACTTTCCTGTAATCTGTGCAAAATCTAACAGTTCCATCAGGTTTAGGTACACTCACACAGGGCGAACTCCAGTTTGAAGTAGAATCTCTAATAATATCATTTTCCAACATGTATTTTATCTCCTGATCAACAAGTTTACTTTTTTCCACATTCATTCGATATGGGTGTTGTTTGATTGGTTTTGCATCCCCAATATCAACATCATGGGTAATTATCGACGTTTTGTTTGGAACATCTGGGAACAGATTTTTAAATTTTAAAATTAATTCTCTCATCTGTTGTTTTTGCGAAACTTGTAAATGGTCCAACTTCGTTTCAAGGTTCTCCAGGATATTTTGTTTTTTTAGTTTCGATGGAACAATATTTGGTCTAAATTGGCCTTCCTCAACATCAACATCAGGCATTCTAGAAACAACCTTTTCACCATCCACCAAGGCCACAACTGAATCCCTCTCATAATAAGGTTTTAGCATGTTTACATGACAGAGTTGTGTTTTCTTGCGTCTATCTGGTGTTTTGATTATATATGTTAGATCAGTCACTCGAGATTCAATAACATAGGGTCCAGAAAAAGGAGCTTGCAAGGGATTATTTTGGCTAGGGAAAAATACCAACACCTTTTGCCCCACTGCGAATGTCCTAGGCCGAGCACGTCTATCAAAATATGTCTCAATTCTTATCTGGCTTGTTTTCAAATTCTCTCTCGCTTGCTGGCAGACTCTCTCCAACCGAGTTTTAAATTTTTGGACATGGGGAGGTCTCCATTTCCTCATTAACACTCCATTTTTGACATAGTATCCAATTGGCCCTTTTTCAATCTCCTCACATGAGAGTGCTTTTTCTTTCAATTCTGTCAACTCAGGGTCCTTTGTCTGTTCCACCATAAACTCCTTCCTCGACAAAGACAAATCTTTAAATTCAGGCTCACTTTAAGGATGTTGATCCTCCAGTGAAGACAGAAAAGTCTCAGATAAGGCATCATAATTTTCTTCCTGTTTAGGACTGTCACAAGGAACCACATCAGACTGCACAGAACTGTCAGCCTTGGCTAATTCTTTAGCTCTAGCTCGAGTCACCGCACATGATGGGTAAACATCTGGATCATTCTCAGACTCATCAATCCTTGGTTTGGTTGTTAACCGTACCACAGGATCACTTTCTCCATTTGCAAGGTCATTTCCCAATAACAAAGAAACTCCTTCCACTGGCAAACTTGGTCTTATCCCTATCTCGACTGGTCCTTCTACGAACTTTGACTTTAAAATCACCCTGTGAAAAGGGACAGACATGGTCTCACCTGTAACGCCTCGTACTAGATTTACTTCACCAGTGTCACTTTCTTCACCAAAATTTAAAACACTGTCCAGCAAGAGAGATTGACTAGCCCCAGTATCTCTAAGAATTTTCACTGGCACCTGGGGTGACTCATCATTCAGTGAAACAAAACCCTCTGATACATACGAACGGAATTCCTTTCTCACCTCCTCCAACTTTTCCGCTTTTCCCTCTTGCAAGGACTGATCTTTAACAGCATCTCCTAAACCTTTTTGATTTTTAATTGCCTGAAAGCAAGCATTGGGCCCAGCTTCCTTCTTTTTCTTCAAAAGGGCACAATTAGATATCACGTGGCCAGGGTTCCTACAGTAATAACAAGTACGCTCAACAGGTTTCTCCAGCCCTGGCTTCTTTTCATCCTTTCCTTTTTGATTACTTCCCAATTTAATCTCCTGTTTACCCGGATTGTCCCTATAACTCTTTTGAAAGGGTTTAGGTTGTCCCCATTTGGATTTATGGGTTAAAACATAATCATCTGCCAACCTTGCAGTTTCTTATAAAGTTTCCACCTTCTTTTCATTTAAATATGTTGTTAATTCAGCTGGAACACATCTTTTAAAGTCTTCCACCAGTATCAATTCTGTCAATTTATCGTAATCCCCGTCTACATTTTTAGCCAGGCACCATCGTTCAAAACATATTCTCTTTCCATTGGCAAATTCCATATAAGTTTGATCTGCAGATTTCCTCAAGTCTCTAAATTTTTGTCTGTAAGCTTCAGGTACCAATTCATAGGCCTTTAACACAGCTTGTTTTACCTTGGTATAACCAGCTGCATCCTCAACAGACAAAGCAGAATAAGCTTTTTGAGCTTTACCTTTAATTACACTCTGTAACATAAGAGCCCATCCTTCCTTTGGCCATTTTGAACTCTCAGCAACCTTTTCAAAATGTTGGAAATACTGATCAACCTGATCTTCCTCAAAAGGAGGTACTAATCGAACCTCCCTGCTGTCTACAAACCCCTCATCAGAATCAGATTCCAAACTCTTTCGCTTCATTTTTAACTCATGCTGCCTCTGTTTTTCCTTCTCCTCTGCCTCAAACTTTAACTGAATTAGTTCCCGTTCAGCCTCTTTTTCCTTCTCTTCAGCCTCAAACTTTAACCGTTCCCGTTCAGCCTCTATCTTCTTTTGTTCCAATTCTATCTTTAACCGGGTTTGCTCTCTTTCAGCCTCTAGCTTTGCCAGCTGCAACTGTGCCTCAGAAGTCACTGGTTCACTGCCAGGAAACTGTTTTAACACCTCCTCCTCAAACACTTCTTTTCCACATAACAGCCAGTTATCAGTCTCTGAATATCTGCCTTTCTCATAAATCGCGTTACTGCCTCAAGATGTAGCTCTGCAGCAATTTTCACTAAATCAGGCTTCCTCATTCCCTGCAATCCTCCAGGAGTGGGTTTTGTCAAAAATGTATCCATTGTTGCTGGTTTCCACACACACAAGCCAATTAAAAAGAAAAGAATTTATCAGACCTCCCTTAACAATCTTTGGATTGAATCCCGAACGAATCTCGTCAATCTTGGGAACGATCCCAGACGACACTCTTAAATCTTTGGGTGGGATCCCAGATGAATCTCGTTAACCTTGGGAACAATCCTGGATGAGCCCCCAATTTTGTCACGAACCAGCAACAAAAGAAACACACCGTGTCATTATTCGGTGTTA